>NW_019384456.1:190127-225486 GCF_000671375.1 Centruroides sculpturatus
GGCCAATTTTACATTTTGGTATTTTTGTTAGAATGTTACGTACAGTACAATGTTAGTAATAAAAACTAATAAATTTCTGTTATATATTTATTATTTATTACATGACAAACTGAATATTAAAAAAAATTTTACCAATTCAAATTATTCCTTTTATCGATACATATTATAAGTATAATATAACGTATAATACAAAGTTTAAACTTTAAACATATAAAACAAATAAAAATTTAATATTCAAACTGTAAAACCCTTAAATTGCAATGCAAAAACCTGAGAATTTCACCATTTTCAGGGCATAACCTATTTTTTGCCGGCTCGTAAATGTTACCTCCAGTGCTGAAAATTTTTTCACTTTCAATGGAAGATGTTGGGGCACTTAAATATTTCATAGCTATTTTGCTCAAATTAGGAAAAAATTCTTTTAAACTTTTCCACCACAAAAATAGGTCGGTATGTCTTTGTTTAAGGAGTAAATATAAATATGTTTCTAATTCTGGATCAAAACGTTTGTTTGTCTCGTTTTTTTCTTTCTTTTTAAAAGCATGTTATTCTTCATTCTTTCGTTTACCAGAAGCTAATTCATCAAATAAATCAGAAAAACTTAGAAATTCACCTCCAACTTGATCATCTCCAGAAGTAGAAGCTTTAGAATTTAATTCTTATTGAGATTTCCTCTACCATATTCTCTTTTTGAAATTTCATTTTGAATCTAATAAAAGTGACAAGCATAAAGACTTGTTTTCTATATATGCTGAAAATATTTTTTAATTGGATTTTCTAGTTCTTCTGTTGTGGTATTAATGCCACTAAAGGAACTACTGATCTTTCCTTTTGATAAGAATAATTTCAGTCTCTGTTGTGGGAATTATTGAAGATGAAGTGGCTTCTCGTTTGCTGGCTTTCCACAGTAATTTCTTTGAATGGTTTTACAAGTAGAACAATTTTTTCAACGAGAGACCACTGCTCAGAAATATGGGCTCAGGAATTTTATTATCTATAGTATATGTGACAAGGGCCTTTTGCTGTTCCAACATGTAGTATGTAGAATTCCAGCGAGTAGGAACATCTTGAATTAATTTGTGTTTCTGCAAACCTAACTTTTCTTGCAAATCTTCTAATTTGATTACAGCTACAGCAGAGTGATTAAAATGTGTGACAATATTTCTATTAACTGTGATTATAGTTTTCACATCATGTTTAGAAAATATGCATTCGTTTAGTGTTAGCTGCAGCGTATGATAATGCTTCTAAGTTGCAATTCTTAATTCTAGCTACCAGATTTGCTGCAGAATCTCTTAGTACTAAGAATATCTTATCACTTGTCATCTTATTATATTAACAGTTAAAAATTGTTCAAGAACAATTTTTAACTGTTGACTGATTCGTGTAGCTGTGTGGGAACCTACAAAGGAAACAATTTGCAAAACAGCTCTTTCCTGCTGAAAATTATCCTTCAACCAGTGGGCTGTTACACTTAAAAAAGGAGAATTGTTTGTAGTTGCTGTCCAAATATCAGCGGTTAAAGAAATATATTTTGTTTCTGTTAAACACAAAAACACTTCAGCTTTTTAAACAATGTCGAAGTTTCCATGCATCAACAATTATGTGTTGAGATTTATTTTAGAAACAAAGGAAGAGATTGTTGATTTTGCGAGGATATTTGATCGTCTCTTGTTTACCTGATCCGAGGGAGATGGAAATACTAGGTGGAGAAAAATGGGTTTTTTCCACATTATAATTAACTGTATAATTAACTCCAGGATCTCACACTATTAATCCAATAAATTATTAACACTAATCGGCCAATTAATCGGTAATCGGCCATTTTGCTTATCGGTGCATCCTTAGTCCATTCTATCCACAGGCTCCTTAAAAGTGTTCAATGGTCTCAATAGTGTTAGATTCATTATCAGGCTATTTTCCAGGTTATAGCTTGATTATTAATAAATCATACCCTTTAAATTTAAATATTAACTTTAGAATTCATGATGATAAATGTATAGTACAGTACATGACACTCTTATATTTAATAGTTCAAAAGATCAAATTCCCTATATCAGGCTATATATTGTTCAACAATTATTTATTAATTGTAAAATGCATCTTAATGCATCTATATATATTGGCATTGATCATTTGTCTTTCTTTATATTTTAATAATTATTTCCAAAGTAAACTTTCAATTTGAAAAACAGATGAAAAATGTTTAGAAGTGACAGTGATTGAACACACTAAAAATTTAATTTTATAAATATAAAAAGAGATTAATTATTGTTATTTTTTAATTTATAGAAATTATTACCTGCATCTCTTCGACTGATTGACAATGAACAATTTCAATTTGGTAAGTTTTTAAAATTCTTTTAATTTATAAGATTTGATAGTTAAATGCCAACCATGTATATTCAAAGGGAATTTTGCCATTTTAACATTTTACCAGTGAAATAGATCCATGAAGCTAAAGAGGCCTAAGCCCTCCCACATCAACACAAAATAAAAAAAAATTATTTGTTTAAACTTCAAAACAATGTTTTTAAAAACATTTATAATGGCAAATATGGTTTTTCAGACAATTCACAATACAATCATCTTATACATGTTAATAAGTCCTTATATTTATTCAAATATTTTTATCTTTAGGTTCTTCTGGATCCACCAATGCATTTTACACTATCTACTAAAAAGTCATTGAGCATTTCTAATGAAGTATAAATTATTAGACTGTTAGACTGTACAGATTATACACTATATGTTCATTTTTGATTTTATAATAGAATTAATAATTTGAGAAAGATTTGCTATCAGTTTTATTAGGACTCTCATTAGTATATTCTGCATTTCTACCTCTAATGCAAGTTCAGATTTCTGGTCTGGTCCCAGCACTCCAATTCATTCCAAAGATGTTCAGTTGGGTTAAGATCAGGGTGGACAAGTCTATGTAGTGTACCCTATTTTCATAATGCCATTGTAACAGCAGCGGGAATATGATATAGTGCATTATCGTATTAAAATGTGTCATCATCCATTCTATAGAACTACCAGAGTATAGCTAGAGTTGTATTGTCCATGAATTTACTGTAGCCTTTGGCAAAAAAAATTGCTGATGATTATGAACAATGAGCCCATACCAACAAAAAATCTCACTATTAAGCCACAATGAAAGAATGGAATTGTACAATGATATTTTGGTAGATAGTGTAGAAAGAGTAAACTTTTGGTAATATTAAAAAAAAAATCTGTTTGACAACTTATATACTTTTGTACTTGCTTGCATTAGTGCTGATAGTATAAATTCAATGAGTTTAAAATATATTTCTGTCAATTCATAATTTTTAAATAAACTTGTGAATGCATCCTCATACTACCTTAAAAATTTGATGCTAAAGAGAAGAAATTAATTTTTAAAAACTTAAATTTTTTAAAAATTTAGAACATTTCTAGTTTTCTTTTGATTGATTTCATTCAAAAAAATCCAAAAAAAGTATTTTTTTAATCAAAATTCAACAAACTCAAGGTCTATGAGTATTTATTCACACATTGTGGAAATTCGTTAAAAATATATAGAGATAAAAACAAACTGATTGCTGTGTATGTAGCTTATAGAACAACTCAAAAAGTTTTTCAGATTGTCAATCTGGCATTCAAACATTCAATGCAAGAAGATGTCAACACCAGCAGAAAAGGCAATGTGCATGCTTTGGTTATGGAAAATACAAGAGTCTCGTGAATGTTATCAGGCATTTTATGCATAAATTTTATAAAGAACCTCTGATGAAACAATCAATGCAATGGTGGTTACAGCAATTTCAGACAAGAGAAATAATACTTCACCAAGAAGGGACAGGTAGGCCAAAAACTTTTTCAAGGTCAACAGCATTCAGACATTGTTTCAGTAGGCTTCAAAAGTCTCTCCATTGTATAAGTTTGGAACTGCAGATTCCAAGATCCACAGTCCACATTGTGGTCCATAAAAGATTGAAGTTGCATGCACACAAACTGCAGATTGTTCAGAAACTCCTGCCAGGTGACAAGTCAAATCAAATTTGTCAACCATGCAAGAAGATAACCATTTCAGGGATGAGTTGGTCTGCAGTGACAAATTCACTTTTCACATGTTTAGGAAAGTTAAACAACACAATTGCCACATGTGGGGTTCAGAGAACCCAAAAGCTTTCCAGGAACACAAATGTAATAGAGCCAAAGTCAATGTCTGGTATGCATGCACTGATAATTGATATGGTTATTGGTCCCCTTTTCTTTGCCAAAAACATGACGACTAATTCCAACTACCTGGACATGCTACATATTTTGTATTTCATAACTGGAAGAAATGCAGCTAGATATTATCTTTCAACAGGATGGAGTACCTCCACACTGGTCAATGATGTGCAACGAGGAGGTCCAGATCTGATTCTCCTGAATTTTTTCCTGTGGGGCATCAAGGATAAAATGAATGGTACATAAAGAAGGAATTAGTGTGGAGGAACTGAAGGCATGGATTATGCAGACTTTGCTGACATCACAGTTAACATGATTCAAAACATAAGGAAAAAGTAGGAGTACAGACTGGTGATGTGAACAATGTCCAATGATGTCTATGTACTATACATACAAGTGACTGAACCTAATATGTAAATAAAAATTTTTGAGTTACTCTCTAAGCTATAGCAATCAGTTTTTTTATCTCTACTGACGTTTTAATAAATTTTTGAATGAGATGAATAATTCTTGGACATCCTGTATTTTAGGAATATTCTTATTTTCTGTTTTGATATACATTTATTAAATAAATGATTCATTTTATCAATGTTTTCAAAAAATCATTTATTTAAAATTTATTCAGAAATCTAGTTTTGAAATGAAAAGTTTTAAGATGTTATTAAAAGTGTCAAAAAATGGACAAGGAAAATGGTGTGAGGCACAGCCACACTTGGCCTTAAGTGTGCAAGGCTAATCAGAGAAGCCTCATGCAGTTTTCCTACCTACAGTGTCCAATTTCTTTCCCTTTTGAGTTTTTTTTTTATCTGGACAAAAAACATTTTTGCATTAGATGCTTTGTAATTTAAAATGTGCCACTGTTTTCATAGAAGCTAAGAAAAAGTTTGGACCCGTGAGGAGGAGGATCAGGGCTGCATGGAGACTACATCATTGAATAACCCATTACCAATTATCTATATACAGTAATACCTCGACTTATGCTACTTTCAAATCTCGTCGATTTGTCTTTTGTTTGAGCACCACACAACTCTTGATTACTTGATCCCCCCACACTATTGTTCAGCTTACATGTTCGGATGTGTCGTGCAGAATCAACATATAACAAACACAAATTGTAGGTATATCTACAGAGACTTGATAGACTCTACTATGTCATCCAAACAAAGTAGAACTGATTCTTCTGCATCAAACAAGAAAAGAAAAACTTTATCTTTGTAATGTAAAGTTAACATTGGGTATTTTTGTAAAGTTGAATGAGTTAAATGAGAATGATGTCATCGTTATTCTTATTTCATTAGACTTTTCAAACGATTCATTACTAATGCGTTTAACTCATTTGACTTTACGAACGTACCCATTATTAAAGACTTTGATATAAAAATGAAAATTTGTGAATTGGCAAAGGAGTTTGATCTACCAGAATCGACGGTCAGAACAATTATAAAAGGTAAAGAAAAAATTCTCGAAGCTGTGAAAAATGCTCAATCTTTAAATTCAAGCATCATTGTAAACATCATGGTATTATCGCTGAGATGGAAACAATGTTAAAATTATGGTATGATAATCAAGTAAATGTGAAAAACTGTATAATAATATAATTTGTTATACATATATANGGGCCCTCTTAATGCCCTCAGGGAGGAAAGAGTATTAAAAAAACGTTCTATCATTCCATATAAGTTGAAAAAAAAAACGTATAATTTTTCAACGAGGTATATGTTTCAAGGGTGATGCTTGCTTTATTTGCACGTTGTACATGACTCTACTGTATTGTGATTGTTATATACTGTGTATTGGGTTTTCATGAATTTGGAAATGCATGATAAATTTTTAAAATTTACTTATAATTTGTGTAACTAACTCATAATTGCATATAATCCATAATTTTAAAAAAATTACTAAAACCAAAATAAAAATAATGAGAGTAGGCATTAGTATAGATTATGTTAAGGACCCACAAGTGATATTGAAAATATGGCATCTACCAATAGATAGTTTAGAAGGTGCTGTCTCAAAGAGAATGTTTGAGATGGTACTGACATTTATTATATTATCTATTTTACATAAGTTATATAACATGAAATTAATAATAAATTTCAAAAAATAATCATGGATTTATCAGCTTGAATAATTTTATTTTTAATTAGATTATTACCAAATTTCCCAGAGTGAATGAATTAAAATCCAAAGAAAAATTTAATTATATAATCTAAATATATATTTCAGATACCATTAATATTTTGGAAAGCTATTTTACTTTTTACTTCATTTTATTAATTGCTTTTTTTTTTAATAAATAAATGCATAAATAAAGTAAATGTAAATAATTTATTAGTTCACACATCCTATAGTAAACCAAGCTTGAATTATCTATTAATGATCAAATGTTACCGCTCAAGACCAATGAGAGGAAAAAGCTGGGGATTTTTCCTGGGTGTGGAATTTAGGGGCCTGTAATACTTTCTACCCCTATAAAATTAATGTTGTTTTTACCTACAGAAAATAAAATCTGTGAAACTGCAGTTTTATTAATAAAGAAACATTGCAAATATTTCATATGTTCAAAAAAACAAAGGCTAAAGAGCCTGCTGTGAGAGAAAAGGGTCCATTCTAAGGATGCACCGATTAATCGGTAAGTAATCGGTAATCGGCCATATCGCCGATTAATCGGTATCGATAATTGGCCAATTTTACATTTTGGTATTTTTGTTAGAATGTTACGTACAGTACAATGTTAATAATAAAAACTAATAAATTTCTGTTATATATTTATTATTTATTACATGACAATCTGAATANTCTGTTCAAATTTTAATATAAAGTTAGTCAAAATTTTGGTGATTCCTGGACAGAAATATAAAAAATATTGAAAAATACTCACCAGTAAATGTCTTCTCTTTGTATCTGGAGAATATGCGATGGTATAAACGAATCCGACTTTTATAATGAACAAACCCGGAAGATTTCGAGTCTAACAGATGGTCGTCTCCTGTGTACTCTGGTTTTCATTCGAATTGTATTATAAAGTACAGAAAAGGATACCCAAACTGGCCTCGCCCCCGTCGTCTGTCCGTGTGGATTATTTGAATCAAACCCAATTACTTCTGTGAATCATTTTTATTATACATCTGGTTATTGTCTAGTTTCTATATCTGAGGTATTTACCCGGCTGTAACAATTATCATTTGTGAAACTCTGACTTTTTGTACTTTCTCGAATGTCTTGATGGTTATAAAATATTGAAAAGTGCTTCATTCGTCATTCATATCGCTTTCAAGCTTTATAATTTCAAATAAAATTCTGTTTATTTAATAATTTCAATTATATTTGTGTCTTTTCTTTTTAGTAATTGTTTAAATGCATAAAACATGAAAATGTACCAAATATTTATACGTTTGCATGAATACAATAAATTAACTTAATAAAATATTTAAAAATAGCAAATTTATGTCTTAATAACGTGATTCTTTAAGAATAATATATTATAAACTAATATATAATATATAATATATAAACTAACTCCCAATGCAGACGATCTGTTAATTGGCGTAAAGTTTCACTATTTAACTGCCGCTTGGCCAGGTTACATAGGGAGAAATAAGATGGTAAGGATAAACCATGACCTTAGAAAGATGGGTTGATAACTCCAATGTCCATTATGAAAGTCTTCAGAGCAGGGTAGGTCTGATTGTTTAGAAAAAAAACTTTATTCAGTGAAGACCTTGATGGTATAGGATGTCGATGAGCTGCTTCCTCTGAACACTATATTTGTTGCACGTATAGAGGATGTGGGTAGTATCTTTATCTTCCCTCAGTGAGTAGTTACACTTTCCATTCCCTTTCTGCAGGAATTTCCATAAATAGACTAGTAAATATTTAGGTTATGTGAATGTCTGGGATGAATAGGTTCATTTTTTATCTTTGTGTGATGGTTTGAAGGAAACCATGCGTAGTCCTTCCTGTGGTTTAATTATCCCATCTTAATTGCCTGCTTTCGAGAGTATGGTTCTTCAGTTCGTTGTAGAGCCAGCTGCTGGGTCGCTCCCCAAAAACTGCCTCACTCTGGGACCGAGCGACCCTCTTTGTGAGGAGGTCAGCCTTCTCGTTACTGTGAGATCAGCCGGGGTTACGGAGTAAGTAGTACTCAAGTAACACTTAATCGGCACCTAGTTGGTAAAACTAGTTCTCCAGGTTTCAGATCGAGAGATCCGATCCTAATCTATTTCATAGGAGTAGATATTGGCGGCGAAGACTATATCTAACGTCAGGATTCCTTGACACCAGTTAATCAAACTTATTATACGCGGATTAACACGCGTTTGCGATCTGATTCGGAATAACTTGAGGAGACATTCTTATAAAATAAAACAAGAGTAAATTTAATAAATCTCAAACAAACGAATACAAAAATTTCGATTACAACCATTTAGCGACAAACTAGAGGCTACGACTTAATCTATGCTAATGCGCGATCGAGAGAGAGAGCTCACAAAATGATTCTAAACATACGACCTGTTAGTTGTCGTCGTCTTCGTTTCCGTAGGTAGAGGACACCTTGTAAATAGGGTTCATATTACTTTCGTATGGGAGATCAATTCGTGCACGAAATATAAAAATATCACTTCTTCTAAGTGTAGACTCGGGACTTAGTCTATCGGACTCCGTGTAGGGCGTTGGCCATCAGGAGGGAAACGTATGTGGAGTTTGTATGCTTCGGATCTGTCGAAGAACTCCTCGAATTCTGACTAATTTCCCCTTTTATTTCAAAATTTTCGTCCAATCATTGTCCAGTAACTCTTTCGTGAGAACGGACGAGAGGGGGATGAATGAGGGGTAACCATTTCCCATCTGAGCGAGATTTTTAACCAGATACGGAAAAACAGAGGATGTTCTCTTCGATGAAAGGAAATAACATTTGTTATCTGGTTTTTCCCACGTCTAAAACAATATTTTTTTTTCACAAATCGAAGTAATATTTTGTGTCGATCTTTAAACATATTTAATAAAAATTCACAAATTAGACCCAGGGCCTTTCGGATCTCACATTACCGTCGTTGCCTGAGTGACCCCGAATTCATGTTAACGATATTGTGATGCCTTTGTTCAGAAGGCTATGAAGTTGGGTCACTATTTAGTTGACGAGATTGAACTTAATGTTTAGTTTATGAATTTGCAATAAAGCGTTTCTGCTGTCGCGGTAAATTGTTATTGGGTTATTATGGTTCCTTTTGCAGTATCGACAAATGCATTGCTTGATAAACCAAACTTCCCGCTTGGTTTATCAAGCAATCTGCACCCAAGCTTTGTAATTGGCTGCGTCTGAGAAAAACCACTTAATTCGTTTCATATTAAATGTATTATTGGCTGCCTTAATTAACAGCTTGTGACTTACGAGCATGTTTAAAAAGCAAACAGACTATGCATTTAAACATATTTAATTTTTAATTCTGCGTACATTTATATTACCATTCTTATTTTCTGATCATTAATTTTCCTAGTCGTCTGACATACTCGTTAGCATGTTATACCACGCTGTCCTATTCCAGCACCAGTTATTTGTTTAAATGAATATTATTTGTATTTTATATTATACTATAGTGTTCTTTATTATACATTATTAGTATTTACAATTTTGTAAAACGCCCTGTTCCCAAAAATAAGGTTTTTACCTTTCTAAAATAATTAAAATATAAAAGTTATTCTTTGTAAACGGTGGTACTGAACGTACTATGTTTATCTACAGTTTCTGGTGTATAGGTATATCGTAACTAAGAATTATTATTATTATTATTATTACTGGTGCGTACAAGTACTGTAGCATCGATGCTCTTTGCTGTGACAGAAACTGCTTTCAAAAGGAATTTGTTCTAGAAGGATTTAGGATTTTAACTTTTAAATGTTCGAACTTTAATAATAAAAAAAATGTTTTAATTTTTTCATTTTTTATTAACCTTAATTAAACAATTACTAGAAAGAAACGACGCAAATATAATTGAAACCATTGAATGAATAGAATTTTATTTGAAATTAAGAAGTAAATCCCAAACGAAGACATTCGATGTTCCGTAGCCACAATTCAAACTCGTGTTACCAATGGTCAGATTTCCCCGTATTAAGACTAAGTAAGTGCTTCGGTCGTTGGGTCGTTGGTTTGTTGGGTCTGTTGGGTTTGAGGGGAACGGGTAGTCGAGGAACAGTCGCAACGGCATCCCAACTCGCCCGGGAGTTTTGGCATGTCAATGTCTTTCGCCGGGGTAGTGCAAAAGAAGTTACAAATGCTCGTACAGAATTCTCCGATAGGAGGAAATCCCTGAGCGCAGGCGAAATTGACGTCGTCTGAAAACATAAAAAAAATTCTTAAGTCTAGAAAATGAATAGATAATTAATTAAAGACATCCGATTATAAGAATGATTCGTGTCTAACTGTGATCGCGGGAAGATTGTATCGTGCAATAACGAGTCTCTTACCTGGAAGCAGAATGAAAAGAGCGAGACCGACAAACATCGTGGCTTTCTGCATGGTTGTCCACAATAATCTTCTAGTTTTCTATAGATACGAACACCGGTTAAAAATTAAAATATATCCATATTTTTTAATGTCAAATTTGAATTATAATCTTGAAAACAAGAAATATTTAATTAAAGTATTAGAGTATGTCGATATAGAAGATACATTTCAAATTTTCTGTTCAAATTTTAATATAAAGTTAGTCAAAATTTTGGTGATTCCTGGACAGAAATATAAAAAATATTGAAAAATACTCACCAGTAAATGTCTTCTCTTTGTATCTGGAGAATATGCGATGGTATAAACGAATCCGACTTTTATAATGAACAAACCCGGAAGATTTCGAGTCTAACAGATGGTCGTCTCCTGTGTACTCTGGTTTTCATTCGAATTGTATTATAAAGTACAGAAAAGGATACCCAAACTGGCCTCGCCCCCGTCGTCTGTCCGTGTGGATTATTTGAATCAAACCCAATTACTTCTGTGAATCATTTTTATTATACATCTGGTTATTGTCTAGTTTCTATATCTGAGGTAATGACCCGACTGTAACAATTATCATTTGTGAAACTCTGACTTTTTGTACTTTCTCAAATGTCTTGATGGTTATAAAATATTGAAAAGTGCTTCATTCGTCATTCATATCGCTTTCAAGCTTTATAATTTCAAATAAAATTCTGTTTATTTAATAATTTCAATTATATTTGTGTCTTTTCTTTTTAGTAATTGTTTAAATGCATAAAACATGAAAATGTACCAAATATTTATACGTTTGCATGAATACAATAAATTAACTTAATAAAATATTTAAAAATAGCAAATTTATGTCTTAATAACGTGATTCTTTAAGAATAATATATTATAAACTAATATATAATATATAATATATAAACTAACTCCCAATGCAGACGATCTGTTAATTGGCGTAAAGTTTCACTATTTAACTGCCGCTTGGCCAGGTTACATAGGGAGAAATAAGATGGTAAGGATAAACCATGACCTTAGAAAGATGGGTTGATAACTCCAATGTCCATTATGAAAGTCTTCAGAGCAGGGTAGGTCTGATTGTTTAGAAAAAAAACTTTATTCAGTGAAGACCTTGATGGTATAGGATGTCGATGAGCTGCTTCCTCTGAACACTATATTTGTTGCACGTATAGAGGATGTGGGTAGTATCTTTATCTTCCCTCAGTGAGTAGTTACACTTTCCATTCCCTTTCTGCAGGAATTTCCATAAATAGACTAGTAAATATTTAGGTTATGTGAATGTCTGGGATGAATAGGTTAATTTTTTATCTTTGTGTGATGGTTTGAAGGAAACCATGCGTAGTCCTTCCTGTGGTTTAATTATCCCATCTTAATTGCCTGCTTTCGAGAGTATGGTTCTTCAGTTCGTTGTAGAGCCAGCTGCTGGGTCGCTCCCCAAAAACTGCCTCACTCTGGGACCGAGCGACCCTCTTTGTGAGGAGGTCAGCCTTCTCGTTACTGTGAGATCAGCCGGGGTTACGGAGTAAGTAGTACTCAAGTAACACTTAATCGGCACCTAGTTGGTAAAACTAGTTCTCCAGGTTTCAGATCGAGAGATCCGATCCTAATCTATTTCATAGGAGAGCTATTTAAAATGTTGATTAGATATTGGCGGCGAAGACTATATCTAACGTCAGGATTCCTTGACACCAGTTAATCAAACTTATTATACGCGGATTAACACGCGTTTGCGATCTGATTCGGAATAACTTGAGGAGACATTCTTATAAAATAAAACAAGAGTAAATTTAATAAATCTCAAACAAACGAATACAAAAATTTCGATTACAACCATTTAGCGACAAACTAGAGGCTACGACTTAATCTATGCTAATGCGCGATCGAGAGAGAGAGCTCACAAAATGATTCTAAACATACGACCTGTTAGTTGTCGTCGTCTTCGTTTCTGTAGGTAGAGGACACCTTGTAGATAGGGTTCATATTACTTTCATACGGGAGATCAATTCGTGCACAAAATATAAAAATATCACTTCTTCTAAGTGTAGACTCGGGACTTAGTCTATCGGACTCCGTTATGGGCGTTGGCCATCAGGAGGAAAACTGCGTGGAGTTTAGATGCTTCGGATCTGTCGAAGAACTCCCCGAATTCTGACTAATTTCCCCTTTTATTTCAAAATTTTCGTCCAATCATTGTCCAGTAACTCTTTCGTGAGAACGGACGAGAGGGGGATGAATGAGGGGTAACCATTTCCCATCTGAGCGAGATTTTTAACCAGATACGGAAAAACAGAGGATGTTCTCTTCGATGAAAGGAAATAACATTTGTTATCTGGTTTTTCCCACGTCTAAAACAATATTTTTTTTTCACAAATCGAAGTAATATTTTGTGTCGATCTTTAAACATATTTAATAAAAATTCACAAATTAGACCCAGGGCCTTTCGGATCTCACATTACCGTCGTTGCCTGAGTGACCCCGAATTCATGTTAACGATATTGTGATGCCTTTGTTCAGAAGGCTATGAAGTTGGGTCACTATTTAGTTGACGAGATTGAACTTAATGTTTAGTTTATGAATTTGCAATAAAGCGTTTCTGCTGTCGCGGTAAATTGTTATTGGGTTATTATGGTTCCTTTTGCAGTATCGACAAATGCATTGCTTGATAAACCAAACTTCCCGCTTGGTTTATCAAGCAATCTGCACCCAAGCTTTGTAATTGGCTGCGTCTGAGAAAAACCACTTAATTCGTTTCATATTAAATGTATTATTGGCTGCCTTAATTAACAGCTTGTGACTTACGAGCATGTTTAAAAAGCAAACAGACTATGCATTTAAACATATTTAATTTTTAATTCTGCGTACATTTATATTACCATTCTTATTTTCTGATCATTAATTTTCCTAGTCGTGTGAGGAATCACTTCGACCCGGGCATACACATTTATTATTTATGCATTTTCCATACATGGAGCACATACCTTTACCTTCGCACAACTTACATAGAGCGGCTTCCACCATTGAAAAAGTCGCTGAAAAAAATGTTTAAAATTTCCATTAAATTCTAAAATATATGTGTATTATGTTACCGTTGGGTCGGTATCTCTTTGATACCACGTCAGGATGACACCACTGTATCCTTAGGTCGATACAGAGACCACAAGTTCGCGCGAGCGGTTATGTACGAGGTTTGAACCCGGAATGGAGTGAACGGAGAGAAGAACGGAAGAAACTGCACTCAAAGTTGTTTTAAACATAAATAACCGTTTATTTATATGAAATCTAAGTTAGTTATACATCAGAATTTAAGTTGCTACATATCAGTTACGTGAATCGCTTTCATTCTTGTTCAATTCCTAGTTACAATCGAGTTCGCAATTAGTTTACGCGGAGAGAAAGCGTACAATAGTGCGCGGGCAGGATAAATACCTTATATTATACTGTTGATTGAGTAACTGCAATAAAGTCTCACAGTTCGAAGTTAAGTAGGAGAATTGTTGATATCTTCAAGTTCAGTAGGCGAGGAAGAGGTGTTAGTTGACGAACAGGAACAGTCTCTCGAAGAAAATCTCGGCGCGGCACACACACACTCTCAAATAATAACTTCCACACGTTACTCATCGTGCCTGTCCTTTTTATACGAAGTCCTCTTTTTGGGCCTTTCCCCGATTTCGTCAGGGATGGCGATCTCCTTGGACCAATGAGGTGACGAGTGACACAATCGTGACACAGAGATGTACTCATCTCAACAAGGAACCCAACTCATGGGAATCGAGGGTTAACCAGATTTTATGTTTCCCTTATCTCTTTTAATTTTTATAACTCGTTCCGTCTCAATATAGTTACATTCAAAATTCAATTAAAATTTTGGAAAAATTTTAAAGTTTATAACACGAAATTTCTGACCCTCACAATTATATAAACGGTAATTTTATTAAATATCTCATATATCGTTAAACGGGATGACTGATTACTCACCAATCATCGCATTCAAGACAAGAATAACCTAAAGAAATCCAACGGTTTTCATCTTTCACAAATTCTTCCTTCCTACAAGCCGGGGAATAATTTATATTGTTAGATTATGTAAATTAAATGCACAGTTTTCGAAATTTTTAATTCACTAGATATTATTCGGACGTTCAGAAAAAAACATAATTATTTAAATTTCAGGAATCTTATGATGTATTTCTAGACATTTTGAAGACTCTTTACACCTCACTATAATCTAACTGTACTCATTGTGTTTTGTAAGCTGTGTTGAGTGCAAATTAAGTTTAATCAAATAATGTAGATTAACAGACAAAAATTAATACTCAAATATTTAGTGCTGAATGTGTTGGAAGGTTAATCAGTAAATTAATTAATCATTTAAACGTACGTATATTTGAAATCTGGGAGTAATTTCATCACCAGAAATGGAAGGCAGCGTAATGGTCGATCCATGAAGTAGTTAAAGTATACTTTCGGTAGAATTACTTTCATTTCTCTGCCTGCAACTACTTACAACTCGTGTTTCCGAATTGCGTGATTGTAGCTTACAAGATAGCGGCGCTTGACGTTTTAGAACTAAAAACTTTGCCCGTAACCTTGCTAATCACATGTACTGTACACATAAACGTGGAATTACGGTAATATATTTTAGAAATATGTATGCAGGCATTTTCGCTAAAGTGCCATCATTTGTTCACTGATGGGCTTTTCGAGCCCATCAATGATCAAATGATAAAACCACTGAACACTGGTAGTAGGTTGACATATGACGTGCCGAATGGTCGGCTGAAGATTTTGGGTTTTCGTCACCAGTCGGACACCAGAACATGTGCCAGTTTATCAGAAAATTCTTCCGGGATGCAACCATTGTTGACAGATACAGTAGATCCCCCTATAAGACGGTAGATACGTTCCGTTCTTTATGAATCAATTTTGTAGGAATCATAGTTTACGGACTACGGCTGTTTGAAAGGTTTTCTTTCATAAAATTAATCGATTCTAGACTAATTCGACTCAACATTTCCAAAATACGTATATTTTTTTGAAAATAATCCGTATAAACTACGTTATAAACAAAAAATTGTAGGATTGCTTACCGAGTGTGTACCGTTCGACTACGCCCGTTGCTAAAGCTTGGTTTCGTCGCGGAACAGCGCATCAAACCGCGGCCGCGATTTCTGATATTATTTTTCTGCGAAAACTTCGTTGACCTTTGGAGACATCCTTAATATAAATAATTTTTATGGCCGTTAAATAAGAAATGTTTCTTTCACAAGAAATGTATAAAATTACAGTACTGGACAGACGATAGGTCGCCTAACTCGCCGTAGCGTGACGCTAGACGGCGAAAAATATATATTTAATTATAATAAAGTTACAATAAATTAAGTTAATATATAATTATATATACAGTACCTAATTTATATATAATTAATATATAATTATATGTACAGTATCTAATTTATATATAATTATATGAACAGACGATACTAAACTCAATTTATCTGCCTAAACGTCCGTAGCGTGGCGCTACGGACGGCGGGAAAGTAGTTCGGCTTCCCGATGACGTTTTACGTATTATGGGAGTTATTTTTACCGTTGTTTACAGATACTGCCACAATTTTTATAGGAATCATAACTATAGGAAACGGTTTTATAGGGGGATCTACTGTATATTGCCATGCCGTATTTCCTCGATGCACGCCGAATTTCATTGTTCGGGTCACTATATAGAAATTTGATTGTGGTGGCTAGTATCTGAAGTACACTTGCAAAAATTCAACAGGAATGTAAACACTTTTAAGACAGAACGATGAGTTTTCAGCAATTCAGAGTTATGTTTGGTACTTTGACGTAGAGAAATATTAGTCTATTACTTGCTAAGAAAATAAGAAGAATACTCAGAAATATTCAGAAATATTTTCAAATGAAATTTAAGTATCGACTTTTAAAGGTAGATAAAAAAATTTCAGATTGGAATAATTCGTCTTTATTTCACTAGAACATAAGAGAAAACGAGTAATTACTTATTGCCAAATTACGACAATGTCTGGCTGCACTTTTTAATTGTAGTTTAATTTTAAAATTTTAAAATAAGTTTTTCGTTGGGTTTTGATATTCCTGCATTTAACTCTGTTCTCGAGATTAACGAAGGATGGATGGATAAGCTGACGACAGTGCGAATGTATTAGTCTGCAAATTGAAAATTGAAGCCTATTAGTAATTTCAACAAAAAGATGTTTACTTAAAATAATAATTCTTTGTTTTTCAGAGAAACTGTTAAAAACGTTTGAAGTTTCTAAAGTAAATGTACAGAATGTGCTTTTCCAATAAGAATGAAAAACTTCTTGTAAGCAACAGAAGGATAATTGATTGTTGGTAACAAAGAGTCAATTGCTAATACTTGCTTCCATTTTGGCAGTGATTAGTAATGACCCTTATTGAAAATATTTCCGATTAGTTGGCAATACTCTCTCTTCTCTCGAACTAGAAAGATAAAAACTGTGAGCCTAAATTCTTGAAAGCCAGAAGGGCGCAGGAGGAAACAAGTAAAAGAAAGCCACAAGTGTAGAGGAGAAAAGGTATGAGAAGAAAAAGAAAAGACAACATTTAGATTACCAAAGTTTGCCATCGCAGATAAGAAATTATTGTTAAAGTCTTTAATGAAGTTATTACCAAAGAGGTAATGAAGAATTTTTATGAAAAAGTTTGAAAGTTAAATCGTATGTAAGAAATTATCTATCAATACTTACCTATTGTGTACAGCAGACAAACTGGGAAATTCTCATAATGTAAACATTTTTCATGCAGTATATATACAAAAAACGCAGAAAAACACATAAATCCGATTGGGTAGTACTTTCTTTTTATGTATAAATTGACGAATAGAAAAGTTCGAACATAAAATACTTTTATTGTCCATTTATTACTTTAATAGCGATAACTTTTATTACGTAGAATAAAAAATATTGGAATTTAATTACAGTAGAGCGTCGGTTATCCGAAAGAATTCCAGTCGGCAATTTTAAATTTTCTTAAATTTTCGCTAGTGCTGTGGCGCTGCAATCTTTGGCTATATCTTGGGCTACTCCAATATTTTTTTTGTTGGTGTGTGTGCTTTAGCAGGTAGCACTTTTGTGTAGTGTTTTTCTGAGGACTGTGTGTCGCGCTGAATCGAACGTTTTTGATACTAGATCAACTTCTAAAGTATATTTTTTTGGTTTTTATATTTTTCAATATATTTATTTTCTTTGTACAAAATAAAGAAATATTTTTTAACGATACAATAGCCACGATTATTATTATAAAAAGTTCACGTTAGGCTTAACATCGACGAAAATTCAACGCGAAGCGACATGCAACGGAGAAAAATTTCAACATGGGATAGGTTAATATATTTTTCGTACATAATCGGTTATCCGAAAAATAAGTTATCCGAACAACTCCAGTCCCCAATTGATTTGGATAAACGACGTTCTGCTGTATATATACATTGAAAAATAACTGAACTAATGATTCTACCGATAATAAAAAGTAAGCAGTATTTTGATTACTCTTTTGTCATAATCATTAAATATTTTTATACGTATCCATTTATATCATTACTATACATTTTAAATTATTATAGTTTTAATAATACCCAATTTTATCTAAAATCGACCATTTGAAATATTTCACGAGAGAAGAACTGTGCATTTCAAAACTAAGGAGGACACTTCAATTATTCTCATACACGTGACAGTATGAACAACATAGTACAAGCTACGAATTTGTGGAACGATTTTTTTTATTTCTGAAATTAATATTTTCTTTTGAGAAACCTTATCGTTGAACGTGCCTGTATATTTTTGCTACGGGTAATGCTTAATGGGAGAAGTAAAGCACAGCGCAGCAATACCGTATTTCTTTTTTTTAGTGGTGATATGTGACAGTGCCTAGTGTAAAGAGACAATGTTATCCTATATCGAGAGAAGTGTATTAGAGTAAATAATGGCGTAAGCAATATTAAAAATACTATGAACACAGAGTAAAAGAATTACATTGGAAGAATTGTATAAGATTGTAATTGTAATTAAATGTAGAGTATGAAGCGATATATTAGTTTTTGCGTCAAGTGATTGACCGTATTATGATCACAGGAATGAGAATTCCCACTTGTTTTTGGGTAGTGTGGTGCAAAATCGTAGGTTTTTCTATAAACAGGTTCAAACTATAAACAATCGAAAATATGGAAAAAATGTCGCCAAAACAGCTGTATTTTGTTTATTTTTCTTCTTTTCTTCATCCGGCATTGCAGACACTTCTAGAGAAACTACTTGGCCTAAAAAGCTCAAATTTTAAACTTAAGCTTCTCTCGTCATTAATTAATGAAGAGCTGGCGAAATTTTCAAATCGATAGGTCAAACTTTACAAGAGTATATTCCCATACAGCTGTTGTACTTTTATCGCTTAACTTTTAGGATAAAATTTCATTTTATTCTTACAAGCGATGCCTACAAAAATTTATTTATTTTAATGTTTTTTTACATTTCGCTTCGAAGCGACAAGCTTATCTTTACCAAAGAAAAACTTCCAAGATTAGAAAAACTTTAAGATTCTCCAAAATTATCATGATTTTTTATTTGGGCAATTTTTTTATATTCCACTTGTTTTTGTATGATTAATAATAAAGCAATTCTCTAGGTCGATCGTGATAAAGTGAAAACAGGAAAAAATTCATGCGAAATTGTCATCAATACGATTGAAAAAGTTAAAATATTTCTTTTGTATGATATATCCCGAAAAGAAAGTATACAAGAAATATTTATTATACAGTAGAACCTCGATTTTCCGGACTAATTGGGGATGAAGGTAGTCCGGATAAGGGAAAAATTCGGATAATCATAACAAATACTTTAATTTGTCTTTTAATGATAATACAACACGTTTTCTTTTCGATGGCATATCGGTAATATTAAAAGTAAATACTGTATTTAAATCGTGATCAAATTTTCAAAAAACAAATGTTTTATTGAATTTGGACTACTACTGACCAGCGCTAACAGACTACTATTGTTTAAAAGGCCCTCTGACGGCTCAAGAATACGGATTTTATGAAATAAAAAGCAGCTGAAACTGCATCTTTATGAATAAAAATTTGAGAAACTATTTATCGTTTTATGACGAGTAAAATTTTTTCGTCGCGTTCGCGGCTTTTAAGTAATGCATAAACCTTCGAGGCGCGAGGTCCTTCGGACCGCGAGGCGTAGGTGGTGGCCCACGTTGCCCATGCCTTACGCCGCCCTTGGTTATAGAAATGATGCAATTTGAGTATAAATTATTTATAAATATGTGACCGTAGAGTCGGTGTCTCTTTGACACCACGTCAGGAGACCTAAATCTGACACTACCGAGTCTCGCAGGACTCGGAAATCGCGACGTTACGTCACGCGAGCGGTAGCGGGTGAGCGATTGGATTCGGAGTAGAGGTGAGGAGAGAGACGAGGAAGTGACTCACTCGAATTCCATATTTTCTAACAAATAACAATTTTAATTAATAAGAACTAAAGACAATACAGAGATATCGGGCATATTATCGGGCTTAATTATACTAGGCCGTTGAGAGAGAGAGTTTACAACCGAATCGCGGGTTGATAAATATCTTTCTTCTGGGTCGCAGATCTGTAGTATGATGACACTGTTGACTCTGATGGAATGTTCTCTCAAATTCTTGTCCGTTAACAGGAGCTCGGAGGAGTGGAAGCACGGAAGTGGGGTGAGATTCTTAAAGAGGCACGGTGTTACTTCTGTCACGATGTTACTTCTGGATTCTGGTGCACGGGTTTTACGTCTGGATTCGGGTTTACAAGTTTAATCCTTGAGGACGACTTTTGTGGAGGAACTTTGGACGACGACTGACCTCGGGTGTTTTTTCCCTTCTCCCTCGTTATTCCTCTTGGGTTTTTTTCCATGAGGTCAGGTGGGTGTTGTTAATGGTCTGGCGTCCAATATGAGCGCTCAATCGAAAGTTCCGGGTGACACATCGCTGACTAGCTGAATCCTCCTCAACAAGGAACTAACTTTGTGGGAAATAAATTTTTATGGCTTTTAGCCTAACGCTCGATTTTATATGATGAAATGTATTTATAATTAAAATTTAAAATAACACTTTATCAAGGGTCTGTTCGTCCCTCACAAATACGTATGTAAAGTTATATTTTTATTACGACGTAAAATATATTTAAAAGTTTACGAGCACTGGGTGACAGGTCGTTGTACTGACAAAATGTACATTTTTTGATAGTTTTATTGATCATTATAAATACCTGTAATCACTTCTAAATCTGTATGGTAATATTTTCTTTGTAGTTATTGAATTTGTTTTATTTTGTTTTAAAATTTACTTCAATACTTATGCCAGCCCTTTTTAACTGTTTGTTACAAAGGGCTGGCGGAAATTACACTTTAATAAATAAAAAGTACATTACAGATACTAGACATATCTTCATTGCCTATCCAATCACCAGGACAAGGCAAGCAATAAAGATATGTCTAGTATCTGTAATGTAATTTTTACTTTATTAAAATTACTTAAATCATGCTTATTCATTAGGTGAACCACTCACAAAGTTTACGCCTTCCCCCACTAAAAATTATTTGCTGCAAAATAAAATTTTTAGAATAATTAAAACACAAATGAAATATGCTTATTTTTATTTTTGCTTCTTTGTAATTTTAATTGAAGTCGTAGTTTACCCTCAACGTAAAATTACTGCCGTGATAATGAAAAAGTGAGTATGATTTTGTTACGTAACCCACACCTTAATATTCGCTGAGAGATTTTTTTTTATCATAACAAAGGTTTTCGATCCATTCAATAGATCATCTTCAGGCTAAATGGAATACGTACTTCATAAATGGAACAACAATTTCAAAAATTCAAAAATACTAATAATTAATAAGAACTAATACATTGTAAATGATATAAAACTGTAAAAATAAATAACATATTACTCGTACTAAATATTAATACTTTCTACCCTATCTAGACAGAGTTTCCTTTAAAACATACTAGAGTTCATGCGCCTCTTGTAAGTTTTTAACGGCATACTTTCACGCCGAAGCAAGACCCTCCACGTCCCTTGCGTTAATGCATTTTTCATTAAGCTTTCTTCTGTAAATTTATCTTTTCAGCCGTTCTTGCCAAAGTTGGAGAGTGTATCTGTTTTAGGATTTATGCTTCATCCCATCGAACCAAGGAACTTTCTGCTTGCGTCATCCTGGCCAATACTGTTGTATTACAACCTTTTCTAATATCATACCTGTGTTCTTTGATCCTTACACCCAGGTTTCTAGTAGTGACCCCTAAATAATCTTTTTTTATACCTATTAGCTGGTTCTCGTAGGGAATCTTATACACACCCGCCTTATCTTCTTTTTTAACAATCGCTTTATCGTTTCTAAGTATTTTGTACAAATTCGGGGCTCTTTTTAAGATCACCTTTGTATCTTTTATATTTGCGATTTCTTTCATAATCTCTCCTCATAAATACTCGTTGTATGTAAATTTCGTGTACTTAGATGGACCTTGTTTAGTGACTTTATCATTACTGGCTTCAAATTTTTTAATAATTCCCTCTATAACACTCCTCTTATAACCTAATGCTCCTACTATCTGTATAATTTTTTCTATCTCTGTATCCCGGTATCTCTGTATCTCTGTATCCTTTCTATCTCTGTATCTCTGTATCTGTATAACGTTTTCGCATTATATAAAAGCCCTTCTAATCAATGCTCGAAACACTGCTAACTTACACCGATAAGGGTCATCAGAGCTTGCAGGGATATATAGTGGGCTATGCGTTGGTTTCATCAATACGCAAGTGAATATACGCCCTTTGTATTACGATTGTGGTTTATATGATTTTGTTATGTGAATGATACAAGAAAACTAGGATAAAATAGTTTTCGACTTTAAAATATCAATAGATTTTGTGCGCGAATCGCAATAATTACAATACTAAATTATGTAGGGAAAATTAGAATGATTAAAAAGTCAGGATGTAAAGGAATCCGAAAAGCAATCCAGATTTTGCGAGTAAAATAGAATAATATTTCCTGTAAAAGAGATAACATTGCGTTAGAAACTGCATTACTTAGAAACGAAATAATGTAAAACATACATTAATATTAGTTTTCTGCTTCGAGCGATGGTCGAGTCATCTTCCTTCAAAACAAATCTTCTGATGCCCAGAAAGTAATCTTCCATGTAACGGTCCGAATTGAGTTTTGAGATGTCAAAGTCGAAACACTGAAATATAATTTCTATTATTTTTCGTATTCTATAAGTATTGTATTTTTACATTCGACACAACTAAATTTCACATATATTTCTGTTGTCCCATCTCGATGAATTCCCGACCCGAACCTGTCAGATTCAACCAGCTCTTTTATAAATAAAATGTGTCCAAAATACTTATAATTATCAAATGTATTATTAATTCACAGAAATCGCAATAACAGATTATACATTGCTGGCCATTAAAAATGCTACACCGGGAACAAAAGCAAATAGCAAAGTCGTATTTATTGTACAGGTACAGTACAGTATAATGTGGGTAGAAGACATAATTAATTTGGCAGATAATTTTCAGGTACAGAGCAAGATAAAATCAGTACCTAGAGTAACCGCTTCTGGTATTAATAACAGCTGGGCATGCGTTCAAATGCTAATTATTTGCATTATCCAGCATGTTGTATCTTTTATGCAATTTTCGCATTTGTTGCGTGTCGCCTTCGTGGTGTTGCGATTTTATTGGCAAATACTGAATTTTGTTGCTTTTATTTTTTACATTCGTCTTTTCCTTTTGTTATTAGAATGTCCGATGTAGGCTAAATAAACGAAAGAAAATCATTATTCTGTAAATGCTTAATGGCGTTTTGATGCGATGTGCTTTAAAATTTGAATACTGTATTTTGATACAAACTTTAATTATTTTCAAAAATAAATCTAGAAAATGCACGTAATAATCGATATTATCGACATCAGAAAGTCACTATAATACAATAAATTAAAAATAACAATGACAGTAAAATGTTGTATTAACACAAGTGTTTTATTTTTAAAATATATTAAGGTAATGTTGAGATATGAATACAAATTATAAGAAGTATTTTACGTAAACAGCAATATTTGATAATGGACATTTTTGAATGAGTACGAGCAGTTTTCTCTTGTCGTCTTTATTTTGTGAAATTTACCTTCTTAACATTTAACATTAACTTTTGAATCTTTTGACAAGAAAGGTTTAAAGTAGTTCGTGTTATCATAGAAAATCACTTTATCTGTAAGCGGATCGGTGTGATTTAGTATAAATGGTATTTATCCAAACGTATTTCTGTGTCTGACATGACACCAAATACTTTTTTTTTTCCAATAGACCTGCTTTAGCACCGAGTTCTATATCAATTTTCCACTGTTTAATATTTACAAATCAAGTGAATGAATAAAAACTTACAAAAAAATGGAACGAATAAAGTCGAAGAATGATAGTAAGTGGGTATCTTTTTAGAGGTTTTTATTTATTTTGTTTCGGATAGCTTGAAGAATTCTCGGACATGGAAGTATGAAATATGCTACATCATCAAATGTCCGGTCAGACATGGTGACAAGTGAGTTACCGGAGAACAGAGTACACATATAATGAATACTTGCACTGTGTTACTACTCAATATATGCGTACAAATTGTGTTATATGTTATTCAAACTCTTCCTTCCATGCAAATGTATCTTGGTTAAGAATTTGATATTAATGCAAGATCATACATAATTTGAAAAAATAAAAACAAATTTCAGACCAGACGAGGCGTACTTTTTCACATACTCTTCTCTTCTTGTTTTTCATCTTCGCCTTTTACTTGTGAGGTGTAAAGTTGAAGGAACGACTAGTTTAGAAAGTAGTTTATTTGAATGTATTGTAGACAGAACAACAATAGAATGAATATTTGTGGTTAATCGGCTAATAGAAATGTATACGAATTTACAAATTGTGTTATATGTGACTCATACTCAAATATGGTACTTCGCGTGACACAATATTTCGCTGAGTCCAAAATTCCTCTTTATTCTTGACACTATCATTTGTAGATAGTCAATTGTACTTGTCATAAGATACTGCCTACTTTAAATGAAATTCATCCTACCTGTTTATCTTTCGTCGACATCCTTTCCAGCAATTCCCGCACGTTTCTAGAACTAAACTTCCAATCTCTAGTACAAAAGTATTCCAGCTTGCTTATTTCATTATGAACTTTATCGTAGACTTTCATCATTCTAAATTGTAAACAATGCGAATATCATTTAATATTCCATAGAATACGTAAGCAGAGTTGAAAGAACATACTTTGGTTTTCTGCCAATAACAACTCGTAATACATCGGCTAGCATTGCAGGAAGTTGATGTTGCGTCATAATGCATACACGATTCCAATAATAACTCTTCTTGGGTATATTTGTTGGATATAAAAATGTTTTCTCCGAGGGATGTTTCCAATAATGAATATTTAAACATTTGAAAAACTGTTGCAAAGTGAAAGGATTTATGGATCCTGAAGTGCAATTGTAAACTGTAATTTCGTCTTCTCTGAAAGAGAACAGTAATTTTTTCTGAAATATGTCTAGAGATTATTTTAAAATTTATATAAGAAATAAATTTTATTTGTAATATCTGTCTGGGTTTTTTAGAAAAAAAATATTGTATTTTTTTGTTAAATGTTTTCTTTTCATAGAAATTTCTACATTAATTTGGAAAACTCAATATTGTCCAGTTTCATTTAAAGTCGAAAGGTACCAACATAATTCAGGTGTCAATTTTATTACTTTCCCTGCAATGGTTCAGGCATGGTGGAGTGGAAACTATACAGAGTTAATTGTGAGGGACAAATATAGGAGGCTAACGCGTCAACTAGCGATTATTTTTAAATTAATAGAACAACTCTTCGCTCGTCCCATACTACGAATTGCTGTTATTTTGCCAATTACACCTTAATTAAAAGGCATTCTGCGTTATTTTTTAACACTAATATCAATAAACTTATCAATCAACACTTGTGTTATCTATTTAAATCATAAAACAAAATTAAGAATAACTTTTATTTTTAAATAAGTGTTTTAAATTACTTGTTAGTAAAATAAACGCTTGGACTTTTCAACCATAAAAAATGAGTGTTTTAACTAAATTAGTTTCGTCCATATTGACTTTGTTTTGGTTTACTCCACGATGGTCCAAAATGTATTTTATTAATCCAATTCCTTACTTTTTGTCAACTGGTGAATTTTTCGACAAACCTACCAACCTACTTAACTTACGTACCTACCAATTCTAAAATTTTCTACAAAAGTATCGTGCTATTAATTAAACATTCGTAGGAAATTAATAAATTACATTTTCAAAATTCTAAACCGTCAGGTAATAATGGAATTCAATAGAAAAGAGAATAAAAACTTTTCAATGCAAAATGTTCGATGCTATTCGTTTGTATTAAGAAGAAAATTTTCCAAAAGTTTATCGCATAGAAAAACCATTACATTTTCAACATCACTTGCTGGTGGCAGATCTAAGCAGGTTACACATAGATTGAGCTATATTTTATTCTAATATAGCTCAAGAATGATGTTTTAATGCAAATGTTAAAATGTTTTTTACTTGTATAGCGAATACTTAAAATGAGAAAACTTTGTAACGACCATGCCTTTCTTAATTTATTGAAATTTTCATAAAACCTACCTTCGATGAGGCATTATTGACTTTCTCCAAGCAGCAGCCAACATCAAATTAATCACTGCATCCGATGGAACGAAATCGAAAATTTTCGTTTCGTCACACAACATGCTTCGAAGTATTCCTTTCAATCCCTGAAAGTAGTACCCAATACTGTATTCGAGTATCCGACATTAATCGTGTCACATGGATTATTTTTTTAAGAAATAAAATACGCTTACCGCAATATTTATCTTTATTAGAAACTAAAATATGTTTTAAAGAAGAATAATAATTTAATTCTTCTTGTAAAAAGGTCATCGGAACATAAAGATTCAAAAATACAGAATTAGAGTTAGAAGCTAACTCATAAGCATCCACTTAATAACAAATTAAGTAAATGGTAATTGGTTAACTTCTAACTAAAATTCCTGATTCATAAACGTAAATGTGGTTTTGTTCAGTCAGTGTGATTAGACAGAGTTAAATTGAAAAGAGCGAACATTAGAAGAATTAAAGGAACGCAGAAATACAATAATTTACTAATACATCTATTGTATATTAGTACTGTAAATGGTATTCCTCGGATAAAAATTTTCTACCAAGGATTTATCTGTTTACCCGGAGAAATTTTCGATATCCGAGTTCGAAAATAGCTAATCCTTCCTTTATTCCCAGAAGTATTTATATACACTTACAATTGCGGCTACGTAATCTGCTCCACTATTGCCATCGTTCCATCCCTAAAAAAAGAAATTTGTACTAATTACACACAAACGTATAATGTCTTTTGACGTAGAATAGAATTACTCACGGAAAAAGGTTCCTTCCAAGTGCAACCAACAATAGAAGGTCTTACAATTACTACAGGCAAATCTCTACAAAAATTATTTAAATAGTTTTCTGATATGGCCTTTGTTAAAGTATAGGTGTTGGGTCGATTTTCCAAAAGATTTTCTTCTGTTATCTCTAACGAAGCATTATTTTCTAGTCTGCCATTAGAAAAATATTAATGCAATGCACGTACAGGAAATACAATCTAAAAGAATTGCACTTAATATGTCATAGTATAATACTTTGCAATGTTCTTAAATTCCTCGTAACTTCTGGCCATGGTATAGATTTTTTCATCCACTTCCTTTCTGTTGCAGAAAGAATAAGCGGTAGATGCGTGTACGAATGCCTGAAATTACATTTGATTTATTCAATAATCCCCAAGAAAAATTTTTCTTGGAAATTATTACGAAGACATGTAAAAACATTTGGTGTTATTTCGGCGAAAAACGCAAAACATACGAAGTATTTGGGCTGATTTAATTTAAAGCTGAAAATAAAACTATAAATACGAAAAATTCCTGCGCTAGATTCAATACCGTATACATGAAGAACTTAGCTGCAATCAAGTTAGTACCAATATTTACCACTAAACTTTTCATTCGACGACAAACTTCTACCACATTTTTGGTCGTTTCCACGTTATTGACAAATGAATCTCTACAAAATAAAACAAAATAAATGGGCAAGTCACAAAATAATGTGCTTAATTAGCGTAAAACTTACCGAAAAGGTTCATCGAACTGTATTGAAGCGGCTAAGTGAAACACTACCGAAACATNTTTTATTTGTAATATCTGTCTGGGTTTTTTAGAAAAAAAATATTGTATTTTTTTGTTAAATGTTTTCTTTTCATAGAAATTTCTACATTAATTTGGAAAACTCAATATTGTCCAGTTTCATTTAAAGTCGAAAGGTACCAACATAATTCAGGTGTCAATTTTATTACTTTCCCTGCAATGGTTCAGGCATGGTGGAGTGGAAACTATACAGAGTTAATTGTGAGGGACAAATATAGGAGGCTAACGCGTCAACTAGCGATTATTTTTAAATTAATAGAACAACTCTTCGCTCGTCCCATACTACGAATTGCTGTTATTTTGCCAATTACACCTTAATTAAAAGGCATTCTGCGTTATTTTTTAACACTAATATCAATAAACTTATCAATCAACNTCGGAGGCTAACGCGTCAACTAGCGATTATTTTTAAATTAATAGAACAACTCTTCGCTCGTCCCATACTACGAATTGCTGTTATTTTGCCAATTACACCTTAATTAAAAGGCATTCTGCGTTATTTTTTAACACTAATATCAATAAACTTATCAATCAACACTTGTGTTATCTACTTAAATCATAAAACAAAATTAAGAATAACTTTTATTTTTAAATAAGTGTTTTAAATTACTTGTTAGTAAAATAAACGCTTGGACTTTTCAACCATAAAAAATGAGTGTTTTAACTAAATTAGTTTCGTCCATATTGACTTTGTTTTGGTTTACTCCACGATGGTCCAAAATGTATTTTATTAATCCAATTCCTTACTTTTTGTCAACTGGTGAATTTTTCGACAAACCTACCAACCTACTTAACTTACGTACCTACCAATTCTAAAATTTTCTACAAAAGTATCGTGCTATTAATTAAACATTCGTAGGAAATTAATAAATTACATTTTCAAAATTCTAAACCGTCAGGTAATAATGGAATTCAATAGAAAAGAGAATAAAAACTTTTCAATGCAAAATGTTCGATGCTATTCGTTTGTATTAAGAAGAAAATTTTCCAAAAGTTTATCGCATAGAAAAACCATTACATTTTCAACATCACTTGCTGGTGGCAGATCTAAGCAGGTTACACATAGATTAAGCTATATTTTAATCTAATATAGCTCAAGAATGATGTTTTAATGCAAATGTTAAAATGTTTTTTACTTGTATAGCGAATACTTAAAATGAGAAAACTTTGTAACGACCATGCCTTTCTTAATTTATTGAAATTTTCATAAAACCTACCTTCGATGAGGCATTATTGACTTTCTCCAAGCAGCAGCCAACATCAAATTAATCACTGCATCCGATGGAACGAAATCGAAAATTTTCGTTTCGTCACACAACATGCTTCGAAGTATTCCTTTCAATCCCTGAAAGTAGTACCCAATACTGTATTCGAGTATCCGACATTAATCGTGTCACATGGATTATTTTTTTAAGAAATAAAATACGCTTACCGCAATATTTATCTTTATTAGAAACTAAAATATGTTTTAAAGAAGAATAATAATTTAATTCTTCTTGTAAAAAGGTCATCGGAACATAAAGATTCAAAAATACAGAATTAGAGTTAGAAGCTAACTCATAAGCATCCACTTAATAACAAATTAAGTAAATGGTAATTGGTTAACTTCTAACTAAAATTCCTGATTCATAAACGTAAATGTGGTTTTGTTCAGTCAGTGTGATTAGACAGAGTTAAATTGAAAAGAGCGAACATTAGAAGAATTAAAGGAACGCAGAAATACAATAATTTACTAATACATCTATTGTATATTAGTACTGTAAATGGTATTCCTCGGATAAAAATTTTCTACCAAGGATTTATCTGTTTACCCGGAGAAATTTTCGATATCCGAGTTCGAAAATAGCTAATCCTTCCTTTATTCCCAGAAGTATTTATATACACTTACAATTGCGGCTACGTAATCTGCTCCACTATTGCCATCGTTCCATCCCTAAAAAAAGAAATTTGTACTAATTACACACAAACGTATAATGTCTTTTGACGTAGAATAGAATTACTCACGGAAAAAGGTTCCTTCCAAGTGCAACCAACAATAGAAGGTCTTACAATTACTACAGGCAAATCTCTACAAAAATTATTTAAATAGTTTTCTGATATGGCCTTTGTTAAAGTATAGGTGTTGGGTCGATTTTCCAAAAGATTTTCTTCTGTTATCTCTAACGAAGCATTATTTTCTAGTCTGCCATTAGAAAAATATTAATGCAATGCACGTACAGGAAATACAATCTAAAAGAATTGCACTTAATATGTCATAGTATAATACTTTGCAATGTTCTTAAATTCCTCGTAACTTCTGGCCATGGTATAGATTTTTTCATCCACTTCCTTTCTGTTGCAGAAAGAATAAGCGGTAGATGCGTGTACGAATGCCTGAAATTACATTTGATTTATTCAATAATCCCCAAGAAAAATTTTTCTTGGAAATTATTACGAAGACATGTAAAAACATTTGGTGTTATTTCGGCGAAAAACGCAAAACATACGAAGTATTTGGGCTGATTTAATTTAAAGCTGAAAATAAAACTATAAATACGAAAAATTCCTGCGCTAGATTCAATACCGTATACATGAAGAACTTAGCTGCAATCAAGTTAGTACCAATATTTACCACTAAACTTTTCATTCGACGACAAACTTCTACCACATTTTTGGTCGTTTCCACGTTATTGACAAATGAATCTCTACAAAATAAAACAAAATAAATGGGCAAGTCACAAAATAATGTGCTTAATTAGCGTAAAACTTACCGAAAAGGTTCATCGAACTGTATTGAAGCGGCTAAGTGAAACACTACCGAAACATTCTTCGTTATCAAATTCATATAGGAAGAGGAAATTCCTAAGTTCTCTCGAGTGAGGGACCCTTCGATGCATTCAACTTTATTCGAAATTTCCGGATTTTTCAATAAAACATTTTCGAAAATCTTTTATAAATATAATGAAGGTATCAGAAATTTGGTTATATAAGGTAACGTAAGCGAGTAGATCAAGCAAATTTGAGTTGTCATAAATTGTGTTCGATTCTTTGTACTCAATTCTGACAACACGAAGATATTTATTAATTAAATAAACCAACCACGAGTTGCTCGACTTTTCCGGCAATATTTAAAATTTTGGTGCCGCCATCTGTTATCGCCTATTTTATATCGTAACTGTTATAGAATGGAAAAAAAGCTTAATTTTGAGAGTAGAGATGGGTTTTATAAGAAAAAAATTGTAAACGCTAATATATTGTTAAAATAAAATCAGAAAATTAAGAAAATTCACATTGTTTTATATGTAATTATGTCACTGATGGTTAGATATAACGAAATAAACTCACCAGGTTCTTTTTCCAACTTACTTCTTTTCTGCCTCTGTAATACCGTTCTATAATACCGTTCTATAAATTCCGTGTAATATTGTCCTAATAAAGGCTAACTTTAGTATTGTGATGAAACGACCATTATTTTGATGGTTATGATGGCTTAAAGCCACCATACTCAACCTGCGGCCCGCGGGCCACATGCGGCCCTCTGAGCTTTTGTGAGTGGCCGGACGTGGAAGAAAGCGGAAAATAATTACGTTGATTTCTGGAAATAATTACCACTTCTGGAATGTAGGGGCCGATCAATATGACTGAAAAAATGTGCTCAAATTTTATTTACGTTGTTCGCATCAACGTATCTATGTGAAACGTCATACTCAAAAATGAAATATGCAAAAAACATGTATAGAAACTGGCTTACTGATTTACGCCTGGATGCCGTTTTACGAGTAGCATGCAGCAGTTACAAGAATGAATTAAATGAAAAGACGGATTTAAATGAATGGCCGAGCAGTCAAGCCTACCGCTCTGGAGGACCCGGGATCGAATTTGGTCGGGTCAGGGAATCTCCAGGAATTTTTCGGGATGGTCCGTTCAGATATGTCGGGCACCGTCCCTCACCACCCGGTCGCACCATTGTGGGCCTGGCCGAATCCATAATGGGCCTGCTATAGTGCCCATTATGGATTCCGCCCTCTTAGTGCCTACAGGGCGGAAAGAGTATAAGAAAAAAAAATTTAAATGAACTTGTGAAAAAACGTTCGCAATAAATTTTCAGGGTAGGTGAGAAATTAAGTAAATTTTTTATTATAATTGTTATGTTGCGCCCGCGTGTAATAGCTATCATGTGTATGTGGCCCGAGAGAAAAAAAGGCTGAGTATGATGGGCTTAAAGCATTATGTATACATCCAACTGCAACCTCTAGAGACCGAATGTGAAATTGGAAGGAAACGTGAATACTCAACGTGTAATTATACTTAAAATGAAGGAATACGTTACTTGTCATTATGGAGTAGCAAACATGGTGCAATACTAGGCATGGGCATGCCAGGAATTTGCTCATTCGTTGGACCGTACTCGCGCTGCAAACATTCATTTCATTAGAAATACAAATACATTGATTGATTGTTGTGTAATATGCTCCAATATATTCATTTTCTCGTTTGTTCTCTTGAAACAGCAAGTATAAATAAGCCGTAACTTCTGTCTACAGTTTGCACAAAATCTTTGTACGAAAGAAGTATCAAGTGTCCTTACGATTATTTCAGTGAAAATCACATTTCTTCGGGGTCACATTTAATAAATGTTAACTGTACGTTTGAATTTTCGATAAAACTGTAAATCTTACAGAAGATATGAGTAAAATTTGTAATATTTCAAGATACCAAACAATAGTTTACGTTTCATGAAATAAATGTATTCCAGAACACTTACATTTTAACTTACTTTAGAACGAAACAATTCCGTCTTTCTCTCTTCCGCTGGTATTCCTTTCTTGCTTCTGATTAAAACGTAAATTTTTTTATTATTGCAGGATCTTAGCAGTTTCTCTAAAAGCACCTTTAAATATTAGAAAGATAAAGCGGAAATGAGTTATATTTGAAATATCTTGCATAAAAATATATAGTAGAAATACTTGCCTTTCCCAAAGATCCCGTTACTCCTGTTACAAATATCTCACGACATTCGTAAAATTTTGAAATGGACATATCTTCTTTTGCAATTCTTTTTAATATTCTGTCAAGTGAATTAATGCGAAAAAGATAAAACAAAAAGTTTATCACAAACAGTGACAATTGCATTTTCTCCATTTTAAAAGAATGGTGTTATATACAGGTTTCGTATCGTAAAAACGTTTACCAGTTAGACAGTTAAAAGCCAAAATTCTCTTAACTATACCCCATTGATCATAAAGTGTCGGGGATGGTTTAATTAATAACACGTAAAGATTTAATTAATTCATGAAATTTTTTCGCCTTCTTAAAATTAATTCTACATTTCCACGTGCATATAACAACGTTTTTCTAATCTTCGGAAGAAGCTTTATAGTTGATTTCGTGCAACCGCTTCGACATTCGCGGATGGTCTTTTTTTATGGCATAAATCGACTGAAAACGATGATGGTCAAGCGGATATATTTTATTCTAGAAAACGGGAAAACCACACGGTATCGTATTAGGTGAACACGAAGCATGTGAAACCATATCTATTGAATTTAAGACCATAGATTTACGAATACGAAGAGCATTGTCAGCAGCCGCATTATCCAGGGGATTTCTCCTTTCAAGTCGAATCGTTTTGTACGAATTGCTTCACGCAAACAAAGTAAAATTCTTAAATGGTATCGTTTGTCGACAGTTCGACTAGTTGGAAGGAATTCGCGAGGGACTCCCCGAGACAATCGAAGAAATTTGAATGACTTTGAAGTGGTGTTTTTGGTCTCGCTCCACCTTTCGTGTGTCATTCATTCGATTATTACACGAATTCTAAAATCAACATAATCCTTGATAACTTGCTTAAAACATTATTAGACCATTAGAGAGAAACATCATAAAAACCTATGTTTAAATGCAAAATAAACTGGTCATTTTAGTGTGAAAACGATGGATTCCTGATTTATCCCCTTTCACATACAGATTGGACACGACTTGTTTATTCCAACTGGTGTCAGCACAGACAAGAATAGATTTGGACAGATCTTATTTCGAGTAGCCGAAATTATAAAATTTTAACCGAAATTTTAGGAGGGTATATCTAATTTGAAGGTGAGTCGACAATGGGGGTAAGCCTTAAATTAATCTAAACAACAGTTTATAATAAAACTATCAATTTAGTTAGCAAATAGAAGATATAGCCTAATATTAGTATGCAACTTGATTTACACCAAAGTGTTACAAAATTATTATATCGAATACAAAATATGAATACTGCTAAAATTAACTCACTATTTAATCTAGAAAGAAAGAGAGACTTTACATAACATAGGTATATCATCTTAATCTATAGTACAATGTTTAAGGGATTGGTGAATGTAGGAGAATTTCGCCGGAACTTCGGACATAAAAAGATGAGTCTCTTTGGAGGTGAGCAAGAACTAGAAACGAGCTAACCCCTGTTATGGAGAAATTCCCTCCAATATATGCGTAATTCCCACCACACTTCCGACGCGCGACGAAAGTCGGGGTGAGTTTCGTAGTGGGATGTGTCCAGATCTCATGTTTGTAATTACTTTCAAAGGAAGTGACGTTATCTTCCTCCAACAAAGTAAAATTTAATGATTATTTGTGACAAAATAGTACTTTAAAATGTATTAAAATAAAACAAATTCATCAAGAATTTTATCAATTGCATTACGCAGTTCTGTGTTATAATTGTATTAAACGAATGTAAGCCTATGTAAGCTTACTTATTCAACGAAATAAAAATTTTAGCTTTTCTATCCAGATATATCTTTCTTTTTGCTTAGGAAATCCATAAATTCGCTTTTATAATTTTATATAGCATACAATGATTTAAACAATTCTTAATTAGGAGATTATAGATTAAAAAAGTTCATGCTAACATTGCATCCAGCGATCCAATTAACAACAGAGTTTCACAGTTTACCATATACACTCTCTGATATGAACCATCCTGAAAGTTTTTTAATGGGAATGGAACCAACAAATGCTACTCTTACATAGTACTTTTGCTTAGAGACAACGTTCTTACAGAGGTTAAATGTTATATTCACAACCGGATTTAGGCATTTCGAAGCTCTAAGACAGTGTTTTTCAACCGGGGTGCCGCGGCACCTTAGGGTGCCACGGCGCCACGATTGGGGTGTTGCAAAGTTTAGAGCCTTTAGGCATTTTCTTGGAAATTTACTTAAGTTTAGTTCAAGATAACTCATTGTCAGTTCTATTTTGCTACGAGATATCTAGTAAGCAAAGAAACTATGACTAATCGCATGTTAATGTAATGTTCTACGCTA
>NW_019384456.1:225973-254472 GCF_000671375.1 Centruroides sculpturatus
TGCACGAATGGAGACTTGGGGCTACTACCACATACAAACACCATTCACGTGCGATGTGTAGTTTTGGCGGAAAAGTGAAATATAGGGACATACATATCCATTTATATATATATATTTATTTATATAGAATAGATATAGATATAATTTTTTTTTAATTTTAAGTTTTACGATTACAATTTGATCGCATCTTTGGTTCAATCCTGACAATTCGTATCGAATTCTTTACAGTAATTTAGTTAGAATAATTTTAAAATATTATCAGTTATATTTACATGTTAATTAAAGTATTATAATTAATGCGACCGAAGGTTTGCTTTCTAATTAATAGATTTCTGTACTAGAAGTTTGTTTCTACTTCAGTATTTTATGTCGTTGAATGAATCCAATGTAGCGTTATTATATAGTGCACGCGTTCGATTTATTGAAAATTATCGGAGTATTTAAATAAATTTAAGTAGAATTAAATTCAATTGCCAATTTTTACACTTCAATTTATTATTAATTTTGTTATAAAATTGAGATTGGAATAAATACCGATAGGAAAAGTTATTTTGTTTTTAATTTAATGGAAATTACACATAACAGAAGGAAAATTGGTCGATCGGACAAAGACCACAAGATTTGTACATTTTTAGAGTTTAAGAACCTTAAAACGCCAAAAACGTTCGAAAATTTCGGCTATTTATTCTGTAAGTACGGATATAAGTCTGTGGTATGTGGATGTGTGTGTGGAAGAACAATTTGTTTCGTCCAGTTACGAGCTCACTAACTCCCGTGCCTTTCGTCGAATATTTCTGAAATTTGGCAGGGATTTTTCTGTATTCGAGACATTTATGCTATTATATTTTAGTGATTAATTAAACGACAAGAAAGCGGAAAGATAGAATATAAAGACGCACCGACAATAAGTTTTAGGTTGTACGTCTGATTCATCCGAACAAACAGCACAACGTATCATAGATTGTGGTTTTATTATAATACATAGTGTGTTGTAGCGCCTTCTAATAAGTTATACCACTGAGGGTCTATTTGCATACCGTCTGAAATATTAACTAGATTTTCTTTGGGATGTTTTGTTATTTCGATATGTTCTTTGAATTTCTTTTTTTTTTTTGTATAAGTATACCATTGTAACCAAGCCGAACAGCTGCTTCATGTTCTTTTACTCTTATTTCCAATGTACGGATAGTTTCGCCTATATAAACTTTTGAATTTTGACAATTACACTCTACATTATAAACTACACTCGATTTTTTAAGATGACTTATATTGTTATTATATTGTTTCTTAATATTTTAAGTTTATTCTTAATGACTATCCTAAAATCAAAATAAAAAATTGGTATAAANATATCCTGGGGATTATTGTAACCAAGCCGAATAGTTGCTTCATGTTCTTTTTCTCTTATTTCCAATATACGGATAGTTTCACCTATATAAACTTTGGGATTTTCACAATTACACTCTACCTTATAAACTACACCGATTTTTTAAGATGACTTATATTGTTATTATATTGTTTCTTAATATTTTAAGTTTATTCTTAATGACTATCCTAAAATCAAAATAAAAAATTGGTATAAACAATATTGCAAAAATAGATATAATACAAAAAATAAAGTCCATAAAAAGTACAAAGTTTTTCCATGCATTAAAAATATTTTTGATAATTGCAGTAAAGACATTAAAGAGGATAACATTAGTTTGACCCCGTCTTTGAAAATAAGAATAGTGTCAAATTTGACCCTCCCAGTTTTCAGACCTTTTGTCTACCACTGTATATAGATATACTAAGAACAGAGAGACAAACATTCTAGCATTACTGTATTTTAATCTGTTTTTAATTTGTTATACAACAAACAATTAATGCAGTTTATTTATTTCTAATTAAGCAATATTTAAGAGTTTACAGTGATTTTATTGTTTTTAAAAATTAAAAAAACTTTAAAATTGCCGGACATCGGTAAATCCGTCTTCTTCGTACATTGTCCACTTTCTGGTATAGTCTATTGTATATTTTTTATATTATAACAAATTAATAAGTAATACAAATAAAATATGATCTAATAAATTACAATCAAAATAAAATTAATAAGCAGTTAACGTGCGAATCTCAAATATAATAATTTTAAATCTTTCTTTTTGTGAAAACTAGAACGACAAGATGGTGAAATTGTAAACGAATCCAAAAAGCAATCCAGTTTTTGCAATTAAAATAGAATAATATTTTCTGTAAAAGTAATAATGTAATATTATGAAATGCATTGGATAGAAATTGAAGAATATAATAAACGACTACTTACAATAATAATATTTTTCTGCTGTGGGGTATGGTCGAGTCATCCTCTTTGAAAACGAATCTCCTGATGCCCAGAAAGTAATCTTCCATGTAATGGTTCCAATTGAGTTTGGAGATGTCAAAGTCAAAATTCTGAAATATAATTTCGGATGATTTTGCATATTTTACGAGTATTATTATTTGGTTTTGATTTGCCAGAGGTGGAAACTACCCGGGGAGATACTTTCGGGTACTTCGGAACATCTGAATCCACGTCAAGATGCCGAATTCAATAAAATTCATAAATTGTTTTGAAAAATAAATCATATTAACGCGTGTGGTGATAAAAATTATTAATGCGTTAAACACAGTAGAAGAATATTTTAACACTGAACTTAACGGTAAATGTTTTTATATTGGTATTGTTTTTTTGTAAAAATATTAAGATAATGTTGGTGTTACTGTGAATGACCGATATCTGGCGAATGTCGAGATTCTCCAGTGAATGTCAGCATTCACACAGTCGTTTCGAGTATGTACGAAATATTTGCTAAATATAATTATTTCTCACTTACACCGGCAAATGTCGACATTCAGCATGCACTGATGGTGAATGTTGAATAAAAATATTTTTATTGCGTTAAGACAAAAATGCAAGTTTTTAATGTCAAAATAGGAGAAAACTTAAGTAACAGCACTTGTAAATAAACTGTTGAACCTGAAACGAACAGTACATTCTTAATCAGAAAAGAAAAATAATACACAAAATTACACATACACATATATTATGTGATTAAAGGTATATAATTTTATTTATTGCAACAACTTAAACTGTTATGGCACTTTGAATTGCACAAAAGTCCTTGCTTCTACAACTGTATTTATTCGTGGAACACTTCTTTTTGCAATGACAGCGTGTATAGCCTTGCCCTCCACTTTTCGAATTAGCTGCAGCTGCTTCTCTCAGCGATGTTTTTTGAGAAGAAATCTCATCAATGGAAAGCAACTTTTTTTTTTACAAATTACGAACTGATTACGGGTATAAAGCTGCTTGAGGATACCATTTTTGTTTGCTAATTTATAAAAGTCGGAGTCTTCTATTCCAACTACCACCGCCAACACATTTCGGGAATCTGTACGGCCACGGTTGACATCGGGGACTTGTATTCTTACGGTATCACCAATTTGAGCAGAAGGAAACGGCGAAGAATTTGGCAACAGACTGTCGCCTCTCCATCGACATCGGCTTCTCGGGTGTCGTTTTGACCTCCATCAAAGCTTGTCGACATACACCGGCGATTGTTCGAATGTATAATAATATAACCAAATATTCGGTCTTTCACCGACGTATTCTGTATGTGTCGACATTCATCGGAGAATATCGACATTCTCTAATTTCGGTCTTTCACAGTAACATTGACATATAAACGCAATTTATCAAAGTATTTTAAGTGCAAATTTTGATAACGATATATAGAGTACTAGTAGCCCGGGACGCCCCCTAGTGGGCGTTGTTTACAAATTTCCATGAAGCACGGTTCCTTTGACTTTTTTGTTCCTATCAATATGCTGTACAGCGCTGTTAAAGTCCCAATGGTAAGATTAGGTGAAGAGGTGGCGACTCCCCAAACTGTAGCCCCCTGTGCGAACAATAAAGGCAAAGGAACCATATCCCTACTCGCGACCCTTCGCGAGATATAAGCCCCTGAAATAATAAATTCCTATTACAAATATACTGAATTATTTATATTGTTATATTGACCAAATAATAATTTATTGGCCAAATGAATAATAATAATTTATATTGTTAATTTAAATAAGAATTAAAATTGTTAATTTGAATGTTTGAAATATGACACACGATAGGGGCGCCTCTAGTGTCCGTTATCAAACGGTTACGGGACGTACGGACGGACGGACAGATACTCGTTGAATGGGTTATATATATAGATAAGCAATTTAAATGTTTGGTCTTATTGTCTTTTGTTCAAAAAATGTCGGTTCATCTATGGGCACGTGACTGCGGTGTTGCGTAAATGGCATTCACAGTATCCTAATTTTGTACATGCCGTAGTATCAAATACTTGTGTCCAAAAGACCACTGTAGTACCAATTTCTATATTTTTTTCAAATTTTCAAATTTGAGATAATAGCCGAGTAAATGAAATAAATGATATTAAAAAATGGTAATAATAATGTATGTTTTGAAATTTATTTACATTGGTACCTCGTACTTCAAACGACTCTAGCTACAAACATTTTAGATTTCGAATGCTAAATTCTATATAAATTCGACTGAGACTCGGAACGTTCAAACTGTAAACGGTGTGTGATTAAGAAGATAAAAATCTCTTAGTGTGAATAAATGAAAAGTAATTTGCTGGTTATATCACCTCCTAGTGGATTTGTGAAAAAGCCTTATATAAAATTACGTATTTTATTCATTGTGTTCACGTTACAATCTTTTGTTTATGGTCTGGAAATGGGTTATTAAATATTCCATTGTTTGTAATGGGAAAATTAATTTGTACTTTGAACAATTCATTGTTCGAATAGAGTCCTGGAGCAAGTCCCATCCCAACAGGACGGGTTTCCTTGTAAAATCGTAAGACATCTGGGCCATAAGCTACTATTGAACTTTATTAACCACATAATTTTCTAGAATAGATATGTCGATGACATCTTTATTGCCTGAAAAACAACCTACCACTGAAAAACTGCTTTGATTGCTTTAACAACAATCCTGACGATTTTGTTCACACTATAGCCTATCCACTTTATAGACACAATTATTATTAAATCATTGTATGAAATGGAAATGTTTGAATTACTAAGTGAAGTATTATTGGCTTATACATTATTTCGAATGAGAGAATATTCAATTTTCACATATAACGAGAAATAATTACAGTATAAAAATTCTTTACAAAGAATTTCTTAATGATCCAAAGTGCAAATAGAAAAATCGAACGATAAGTCGATGACGAAAAAAATTGAACTGGTCTTTGGAATTTTTAAAATAATGAATGTAGAATATGAAAGTGTAAATCACAAGGTTTTATATTTTCAAAGGGGTCCAATTCAATTTAATGAACTTCTTTCTTGGAACAAAAAATTGGTAAGTTTTTATAATGTTGTTTGGTTCGATGATTTCGTGGCATTCGGTAACGTCATCTGCTAAGGAAAATTTCTACCCGGAGAATGTTATCCTTTACGGGAAACTGACACCTATTTGGATGTCAGACGGGTGAACAAGTCCCGAAAAGCTGCGCGCGAACATGTAATAAACCATGACCAACTATCAGTGTTTGGTGGTGTTATTTATTCGAACAATAGTAAGAGTATCGACGCCCGTAAACTCATTGAATTGTGTCCATAAACTGAATCGCATTATCAAATTGTCTCGATTTATTTCGAACACTAAATTGAAGCGAAAAATATTTTCGGTTGTATCGACAGATGTGTGCGCCCAAATGTTAAACATCCTGTCAATTTAAAACTATGCTGTTTTAAACGTACGTTCATAAGTAATTTATAATTCAAATTCTTCGAAGAAAGAGCCACTGAAATTTTTTGCATGTACAGGTATTTCGAATTATTCTATATTCGTTATTGCATAACTTATACTGTACTTTTATACGAATCTAAAATACACTATAATAAAACTAATTTGATTACTGTAATACGTAAATGTATTGAATATATAGCGACATGTTGAACTCATTACAAGATAATGTTAATTTACGTAATCCAACGTTTCTTTAACTCCGAAATTTTTCTTCATCTCTGACGCATGGTCTTGTCGATAGTCAACTGTACTAGTCATAAGATACGGCTTATTTTAGTTGAAATTAATCCTACCTGTTTATCTTGAGTCGACATTTTCTCCAGCAATCCCTGCACGTTTCTGGCACCAAACTTCCAATCTCTCATACAAAAATATTCAAGCGTGCTTATTTTTTCCTGAACTTTACTGTAGACTTTTATCATCCTAAAATGCAATATAAATTTCACTTAATATGCCATACAATACAGAAGTACATTTCAAAGAACATACTTTGGTTTCTTGCCAACGGCAATTTGAAATACATCGGCTAGCATTGCAGGTAGTAAATGTTGTATCGCGATGCATAATCGATTCAAATAATAACTCTTCTTGGGTATTTTTGATGGATATAAAAAAATGTTTTCTACGGGATATTTCCAATAATGCGTATTTAAGCATTTGAAAAACCGGCGCCAAGTGAAAGGATTTATGGATCCTGAAGTGCAATTGTAAACTGGAATTTCGGCTTCTCTGTAAAGAGAACAGCAAACTCTTTTGCTTAATATATATTTATTACCATAAAAATAAGTGTATCAATAAAAATTTGTCGGAATCGTACGAAATTGTACTGTACTGTACATGTGTGAGTGTAAAGGTGGTATAAGCTAGTGATCACAAAGTAAAAGCAAAAGGATTATTTGTTTCAGGAAAAACTACAAATGAACGGGGTTCTAGTACCCTGTTGGGCCACATCACGCGTGAATACACGATGTAATACGGACGGGTATCAGGCATAGAGAGGCTATATGGTCCTTGCGGCATCCATGCTTCAAGCGGTCTTCTAGTTCCGCCAAACCGCTAGGTTGTCTATGAACAGAATCTTGAACTTATTTTGTCCCGGTTACCGAATAAGCTACTCGGAAGAGCCGTTCAATAATGGTCAACCTCCTATACTTTCCATGTTAAGGAAAGTCGGCGGACTGACGAATCAACGACGAGATTACAGATTCAGAAGTTCGTGGTGACGAAATGGCCTCTTCAAATTAATTAATAAAAACAACGTTAACAGACATTCACGTAATATAAATGGCACTTACAGGCATTTTTATGCATGAAATACAAATAACAAAAAGTAAAGAAAAAAAAAAAAAGGTTTTATTTCGGGGAACGGATTAAAATTCATTTTGTATTGTATTTTATTGAATGTTTTCGAACACATTTTAGAATGAAATTAAGTTCTAATCTAATTCCGAGGTATGACAGTATAATGAAATTGTCATAAAACCTTACTTTAGATGAGGAGTCACCGCCTTCTTCCAAGCAGCAGCTAACATCAAATTAATCACTGCATCCGATGGAATGAAATCAGCAAATTTTGTCTTCATCACTTAACATGCTTCTAAGTATTCCTTTCAATCCCTAAAAGTAATGTTAAACACTATGAGAAGTTTAATACCAGTTAACCTATCTTTTTACCCTGGTACACAATATCATTCGGGTAACTTTGTGTTTTTCAATCAGTGATCCGCAATTCCAGAAATTCACAAATGTATTCAAATACAATGAGAATTCTAGTTCTTCTTTTTCTGATACCTCAGTTATCAGAAAAAGAACATTACATTTGATGCAATACAAGAAGCTTCTTGTAATATTTACTTTATTAAAAATACTTTACTAAAATTTAAATTCAATAAAAATTTATTAAAAAGAGACGTTGTTTATCAAAATACAATATACAGTATAAAAAAACTAATAATACTTCCAATGTAAAAAAGCCCCCAGAAAGATAATTTGAGAAACACTTAGTTACAAATTGAAGCTAACCAATAAGCATTTACTTACTAAAAGTGAAATAAATGGTAATTTGTTAACTTCTGTTTTCACCTATTAGTTACAGTGTTTACAACTAAGACGTAAAGATAGAAATCAATTAAATAAACTTAAGATTCCAGATGTATTTAAATACACTTACTGTTCCAGCTATGTAATCTGCACCACTATTACTATCATTCCATCCCTGAATAAAGAAATTTGTACTGATTACACCCAAACGTATAATGTATTTTGACGTAGAATAGAAATACTCACGGAAAAAGGTTCCTTCCAAGTACAACCAACAATAGAAGGTCTTACGATTACTACAGGCAAATCTCTACAAAAATTATTTAAATAATTTTCTGATATGGCCTTTGTTAAAGTATAAGTGTTGGGTCGATTTTCCAAAAGATTTTCTTCTGTTATCTCTAACGAAGCATTATTTTCTAGTCTGCCATTAGAAAAATATTAATACAATGCACGTACAGGAAATACAATCAAAAAGAATTACACTTAATATGTCATAGTATAATACTTTGCAATGTTCTTAAATTCTTCATATGTTCTGTCCATTGTATAGATTTTTTCATCCACTTCCTTTCTGTTGCAGAAAGAATAAGCTGTGGAAGTATGCACGAATGCCTGAAATTATGATATGTAACCTACATTACATTCAAAATTCTAACGATACACAAGAAACATCATTAATACATGAAAACAGGTTTCGAAAGCAGATCGTACTTCTAAATAACACAACAAACACTCGGAAATTTTCACAATATAATAAAGAGTTTGCTGGTCTAAAGACATTGTGAAGATACCCATGTTCTGAATTTGGAGAAAATTTAATCTTCTATAGACACGAAGATTCTAAAAGAATGGCTTAATAATGTATATCTTTACGGAAAACACTCCCAAGCAGGAGTCATTGGTTGATCACTAAAAATTTCATAATCATTAAAGGTTTCTGGCTTTTAGAAACATTTAGAGGTAATTATATAGTATAAAAGTAAAAATAAATATATTATTTCATAAAATAGGAAAAATTTCAATGTTCAATTCGCTGCTATTTAATTTTAAAATAAGTTGTAATTTAAAATATTCCCAAAATATTTACCGATAAATTTTTCATTTGACGACAAACTTCGGCCACATTTTTCGTCGATTCCACATTATTGACGAACGAATCGCTACAAAATATATAAAAATAATTAGGTAAATAACAAAACAATGTGATTTATTAGCGTAAAACTCACCGAAAAAGTTCATTGAATTTAACCGAAGCTGCCAAATGAAACACCAGCGAAACATTCTTCGTTATCAAATTCATATGACACGAAGAAATTCCTAAGTTCTGTCTTGTGAGGTCCCCTTCGATGCATTCCACTTTATTCGTAATTTTGGGATTTTTCAATAAAACATTTTCGAAAATCTTTCACGAATATAAAAAATATATAAGAAACTCGATAACAAATTTGATTTCATAAAGTAATACGGGGGTAAGCGAGTAGAAAAATCGGGTAAATTTGCATTGTCATAATTGTGTTCGATTTTGTGTAAAAATGTACTCAATTCTGACAACACGAAGGCATTTATTAGTTAAATAAACCGACAACGAGTTGCTCGACATTTCCGGCAATATTTAAAATTTTGGTGCCGCCATCTGTTATCGTATTTTATTGAAATTTTTTTATACCTGTAACTACAATAAAATAATAAAAAGCTTAATTTGGAGGGTAAAGATGGGTTTTATATCAACAATTTTAAATGCTAATAACGAATAAAATAATCATTAATCTCTTGTATTCTGTTCAGAGTAAAAGATATCCAAGCATAAGAAAATCATCAGGTACAGAGTAATTATAAGTAAAACTACTTTCTGAAAACCTAAGTAAATTTCAGTGTGTGTGTGTGTATCGGCATTTATTTTGCATTATATCTCCGGACTACAAAATTTAAATTATATGAAACCCGAGTTTTAAAGAATATAAATGAAGTGGAGCAGTCATGTGAAGACACACTTAATTGTAAAGTTTCTCGTTAATGGCATTTCGATTTACTTTAATACCATAATACAGCCTAAAATCAGGCTTTATTTTTTGCAAGTAAATAATATTAAAATTAGCTGTTAATAAAGCGTAATTAAATATGGCGCAAAACTTTAAATCTCGAAGACAAGCGGATTTTACGTATGCAGAATGATTTAGTTATCACGTACAGAATTTCTTTACAAGTTTTATTTGTAATTATGTCACTGATGGTCAGACGTAACGAAATGAACTTACCCAGTTTTCTTTTATACATGTGCCTCTGTAATACTATTATTGTAATCGCTCTCTTCGGTATTGTGTTTATATTTATACATCAACCTGTAGAGATCGAATTTGAAGTTGGAAAGAGATGTAAAAGAATCAAAATTTACAAGTTATTATACTCAAAATGAGCGAAGAGATTACGTGGCACTAAGCAGTTGCAAAAAATGGCGCTCTAGTGAACGTGGACACGCAACGAATTCGCCTCTGCAGGCATTAATTCGCTCGCTTAGTTTGGCTATAGGTATAAAACACTACATTTGGAATGTATTGATTTTGTGTTGGGTAATTCGCTCCTAGTTACAGTTTCTGCATTCGTTCGCTCGTTCGCTAGATACTGCAAGTGTAAATAAGCCGTAACTTGCAACTACAGTTTGAAAAAGATGTTTTGATGTTTTTACACGAGAAATATAAAATATCATTGTAAGGCATTTCTGTAGAAATCGCACTTCTACAATATCACGTATGATGTGTAGAAGTGCGTTTGAATTTTGTTTGTACGTTTGAATTTTGTATCAGCCGGTAATTCTTGCAGAAAAATGTAAGTAAAATAGCGAATAATTCAATCTATTAAATTCTACTTTCACTTTAATAAAATATGTTATTTTAACTTACTTTAGAACGAAACAATTCTGTTTTCCTTTCTTCCGCTGGCATCCCTTTCTTGCATCTGATTAAAATGTAAATCTTTCTGGTATTGCAAGACCTTAGCAATTTCTCTAAAAGCACCTTCAAAAATTAAAAAAATAAATTGTAAATAGGTTATATTTAATGTTTCTGTGGAAAAAGATATGACGTAAAAATGCTTGCCTTTCCCAAACATCCCGTTGCACCTGTCACAAATACCTCACGACATTCGTAAAATTTCGATATGGACATTCTTCTTTCGTAAATTTATCGAACGTTCTGTTGAATATGTGAGGGTCAGACTGAATAATTTAAAATTAAATAAATAAGCTCAATTTAAATTAAATATATTTATTAAAATTAAACAAAGAAAAGATCCGTTTTTCTTAATTTTATGAAAAAGAATGTACACATTTCCTTCCCACAAAGCCGTTTGCTATCTCTCAGGAACCTTAAAAATGAATCAAGAGGAACTTATCGTAAAAATCGGCGATTGGCGAAAACCAGTAACGTGACGAAAAATATAAAAGAGGGGTGACGACGAAAAAATGGGGTCGGTTCGTCATCACCGTCCGTGAAAGGGATCCCTCAGAGCCTCCTATCCTTTAACCCGACATCGCCGAGGTATGATACCCATTATCGTAAATTCTCTCTCGGCGCAGTACGCTCGCGATAACTCCCATGTAGATACATTATCTAAGTTATGTCCAATAAATTTTTGTTTTGTTGTTAACTGGTGTTTTTAATTCGAGTATCGCTAACGTCTTACAGACGACCCGTCTCATCTCCTCCACTCGACCTGACAAAAGAATCCCGACTTTCCGGGATAGAAAAATATAAACAAGCCATCCAGTGACCAGTGGGCAGTTCTCACCAAACTGTTGCCTATCGAAAAGAGGTACTGTACTACTTCGTCCTATCTCAGGCTACCCACAAATTGGTTTTTCAGGAGTCGGGTTCGACTTTTTCAAACTATCGGTAAGGCGGTAAAAGCCTATATTCGAGTTAAAAAGTCGATTCTAGTCGAGATAAGGACTGGTAAGTTAGGAGAATTGTTAGAATAGTTATAAGAAATAGATTTAAGACTAGGAGAGATAATGGAGGACGATCTCCAACATGAAACTGCGGCAGAAAACCCTAATCCTAATCCAAAACCAAATTACCTTAAGAGGTCTGGGAGGAATAATTCCCTTATTGCCAGTATTCTCAGGAGAAGCGGGAGGTCTCCGAGTAACGGACTTTTTTGACTCCTTGGCAGATGTTACAAAGCCCCCACCAGTGGGCGAGTGGTCTCCGTAGCCGCTCATAGCGGTGACCAGACCCTAAACACTGGGAAGTTCGGTCGTGGGTTCGCGCCGCGATCGGACAGGCTGGCTGCAAGGAGTTTTCCGGGTTTTCTCCTTGCCAATAACGACTGAATAGGAGGCCAGTTCCCCTTAAAAGTCCTCCCGGAAGGCATTCTTTCCCGCACGTGCGTATAAGCCGTTAGATACGGCCGGCTCTTCGGTCGCATAGCGATCAATAACTCGTCTCTCGGAGAAAAAGCGTATCAGGCTATATATAGTCTCCATATGAACCAGAAAAAGCGTATCAGGCTATAGTCTCCATATGAACCAAGGGAGTAGAATAAGAATAAGGATGTTACAAAGGTAGCGGCATGGTCCAAAGCGCAGATGCTTGCTGTAGCCAAGTTAAAACTTACGATTTGTACGAAGTTTTTGGGAGTTTGTACGAAGAGACCGTACGATTAAGGAAGTAGATGAGTTTGGGAAATTTAAACGAATAATGCTAAATCGATTCGACAGAGAACCTTTTTCGTTTCGATTAAATAGATTTTATACGTGCGTACAAAGGAAAGACGAGGACGTACAAACGTACGCTGCTAGGTTTCAAGCGTTAGCTTGAAGCCTACCAGCGTACGGAACCCGGGGCAGATGACGCTGAAACTGCAATGATTAAACAACTACGAAATCAACTAGGATTAATGTCGTACACAAATGAGGATAAAACGTTTTGACTATAAGAGAGAAAAGATATTAAAAAGACAACACACACATGTAACTCTCGTATGTTGCCACGTACGCCATACCCCATGTGGCAGCCATTTTGGTCGACTTATACGCTATCTATATTTACTGGCACAAGCGAATAGGAACAGCGATGCCTACGTTTAAATTACGGGGAAAGAAACTTTGCATGCCGTGTGCTATCGTACGAGTCGAGGTCACAGCCCCGTGTGAAGGGATCTTGGGCCGAGACGTCATTGAAGCGGCGCGACTAAAGCGCAAGTGATGCTACCCAATCTGAAGCCTATACATTATTGCACATTTTACGGCCGCGTAGAAGGAAGAAGAGGCGGAAAGACCTAAATAAAAGGGAGAAAACTCTTCGGACATCCTGCAAATTAAACGAATAGTCCCCACCGAAAGAGAGAAGAGAGGAACCCGACAGAGACGGAGTGCACGAGTAAAAACTGCAGCCCGTAGAAAATTTAAACGACCGCTGTAAGAATACAGCGGGATAACAAAGACATGACCGTCGATCGTCCTATAGTATCAACGGAACAATACTATGTCAAAGACCTAAGTGTGGGATTGTAATAAGGAACAGTAATATGAATGTGTCAACGGTTCAGGAATTGAGCTCAGACTGACGACAGTGGCAATCAACCAAGGCCCCATTGATTATCTAATCAGAGTCTATTTCTCCCCCTATGACACTGACGAGGAGTGTGTAGAGGAACTTGGCAGTATCATGAACACACTAAGGGACTATAAATATATTGTTGCAGTTGACATTAACGCCAAATCCCCTGTCTGGTTCCACGAGAACGAAGACAATAGAGACAGGCTCCTCGTGGACCTAATGCACGAACATGACTGTATCTCTCTTAACACATCTGGCATACCAACTTTCTTCACGACAAGGGCCAGGGGCTGGACAGACATATGCCTCACACCTACAACTGTTGGCAGCATCATTGAGAACTGTGAAACACTATCGACAACCTCAGCTAGTGATCATAGATATGTTCTCACCACTGTCAGTAAAGCGCAACATCACAATACTACCAGTGACAAAAGTAACAAATTCAGCAAGAGGATCACTAACTGGGATAGTTATAGACTCCACTTTGCAGAGAACTGGCGCACTTATCATTACAAAGATATGAGAAATAAAGAGGACATTGACAAATACGCTGACTACATCACGGTCTCAATGGCAAAGGCCTTACAACTTTCCACCTCTAACAGAGCGAGGAACCAGTATCACACTCACTGGTGGACTGATGAATTAGAAGGGGACAAGCATAAAATTAGGAAGAGGATTAATTAAATTAATTAAAATTAATTAATTAATAAAATTAGGACAGCATGGTCCAGCGAACAGAACACAGAAGTAAAAGAAAGGAAAAGCATACTTTATTGCGAGGAACTCCACAAATATAAGAAATTAATTAATTATTCTAGAACAAAAGCATGAAGAAAATTCTGCAGCAGTGCAAGGGATCCTTGGTCTCAACCTTACCACACGGTATACAAGGGCAGTAAGATGGCTGCCATCCCCCGCCTAATTGACAAAGAGATAACCACAGGCAAATACGACATAAATACCAACATCAAAAGACTTTCACTTCCCTGTCGACAAACAAGAGGAAGACCAAGACATTCACAAATGTACGAGGAGAAAAATAACCACATACACAGGCAACTCAATAAATGGATGGTTCTCCTTCCGAGAAGTGGAAAGGGCTATAGCTTCCCTGGCCAATAAGAAATCCCCTGGAATAGATGGCACAACTGCAGAGATGCTTAAACATGCTTTCCAAGAGGTTCCTACAGCCTTTGTTATTCTCTTCAATGCCTGTCTCAATAATGCTTATTTCCCCAACCAATGGAAAATAGCAAATGTAAAGTTCATCCCCAAGACACCCAACCCTACAATTGAGAAAGATTACTGTCCTATAAGCCTTCTCCCTGTGCTCGGCAAAGCCCTTGATGGTATGATCATTGGGAGGCTGAATTGGCACTTGAGTAAGACCAACAACATGCATGAAATCCAATATGGTTTCAGAAAAGGCAAGTCCACAGTAAAAGCCAAACAAAATGTTAAAAGCTTTATCAAGGAAGCATGGGAACAAGACAATCATGCCGTTCTTGTCAGCGTGGATTTTCGTAAGGCATTCGACCATCTTTGGTGACCGACTGTCATGGACAGGTTACAGAGTGTAGACTGCCCGACCATCATCATCAAGTTAATAGCAGCTACCTGAGTGATAGGAATGTAGGGTTTTCCACCGACACCATCCAAATAATCAAAGACATAAATAGAGGTTGTCCGCAGGGTTCCCGCTGTGGACCAGGGATATAGAACCTCGTCTACGACACTTTATTAAGCATTATCCCCAAGGAGGAAAATAACATGAAAATACAGGGCTTTGCCGATGATACGCTTCTACTCATAAGGCACCGGAACCGTGACATCCTACAACTCAAAGCAAACGAGATCTTACAAAAGATTCTTACCTGGAGTAAGACCAATAAATTACCCATAAACTATGATAAATGTGAAGCACTGGTCTGCACCAGAAAAGCTAATAGAAAGCAGCTACAGCGACCCTTAGGGCTATACATTGACAACCATAAGATCAAAATCACATCACATCTAAAATATAGAGTTTCTCAAACGGGATTCCGGGATCCCGGTTGTTTTTTTAACCCGGGAAATTTTTCTTATCCCGGGAAATCCCGCAAATTTCTTAAAAATTCACTTTTTTTCTTATTTTGTGTTAAGGTTGAGGAATTTTGCAAATAGAAAGCATAATTAACTCATAAACTGTCAGAATACATTTGTATTTATCAATTTTAAACCTACTTATTAGTTTCTTAAGTTTTTGCTCATTATAGCATGTCACAAATGGTCAATAATCAATACATAGCTTATTTGTGTCATGACTCTCAAAATTCTTTACTTGTTGGAACCTGTAATATCTGGAATAATTGTGCTTATGCTGTCTTAATTTTTAACCATGCCCAATAGCTTCGATAACGCGTAACACCATGTTGTACGATGTCTGTAAGTACGAAGTTTTTCTTCATAAACCTGATGATCAAAGACAAACTAACTGACGAATTATTGGGCTATAAGCTTGATGTTTCTATTAAAGCAGTCGAAGTAGACAAATGAAGAATACTAGAGAGCAAAAGAAGTATTACAACCTCGAAAACGAACTCGAAATCTTCCAGGCTACAGGTGAAAAAACACATAATATCTGTCTTCTCTTAAATGCATTAAACACTATTCCAATCACATCAATTGAATCGGAAAGGGCATTCTCGGTGGCAAGACTTTTCATTACTAAAATAAGAATTAGAGTGAGTTATCGGAGTATTGACCATCTTTGCTTTTTAAAATCTTATAAAAGTTTGCAATATTTTGTATTATATTTTATTTAAAAAACGAAAATTACCTTCTAAATTAGAAGTTCATTTTTTTAATTTTTAACTCAATTCAAAACATTTTTTTTGTTGTTGTTGTATGCAGTTTCCAGCAAACTTTAATTAATTTTTTTCTATTTGTGAAAATTTCTACGTTATTTAAAGGTAATTTTTATTATAGGCCTATAGACCTTACACAGCATTATTAATATGATTTTGGAGGTTACAGAACTTTAAAATTACTTTAAAAAATGGAAAATAATTATATCATTTGATTTCAAGATATTTTGTATACCTTAAAAATAATTAATTCTATCCCGGGATTTCCCGGGGTTCCGGGAAACAGTTCACTTTTATTCCGGGATCCCGGGACAAGCAAAAGACCGGGAAATGAGAAACCCTACTAAAATATTTTGGTGTATACATCGATCCAACACTGAGTTGGAAGTTTCACATCGAGGAACTATGTAAGAAGATGCGCCAACGTATCAACACCATCCATCATATGGCCCGCAAAACTTGGGGGATTGGCAGTAGGAACACCAATCTCATTTATAAAGGTGCTATTGAGCCAGCACTGCTATACGCAACGCAGATTTGGGGGGGGGAGAAAGCAAGGCTGGTGCACAATAGAAGAAAATTACTTTCTATTCAAAGGGGTATGGCATTAAGGATATGCAGTGCCAATTGCACTGCACCCACGGATGCACTGCTAACAATTGCCAACGTAACACCAATTCACCTGAAGAGATGTTAGATGCTAGAGGATTCAGATGCTAGAGGACTCACATGTTATTAAAGATATTCCCCTGTTCTAGAAAAAGATATCTAATCCAAGAAACGAACTTAAACTCAAGCGACATTATCCGAAAGACAGAACATCTCGTCAGTGAGATCGAGATTTATCTCCAAATTAGTGTTATTCTTGATAAATATAATGTTATTACCCATTAACGCTTAATTCCTTATTTATAACAACTCGCGACTCAATTTTTATTTTCCGATATTATCTCGTAGAGAATCTTTATGATTAGTTATTTTAATAATCAGGAATACATTTCCGAGAAGAATTTATATGTGAAAATACATACCTCGATTCCTATCCAGGGAATAAACTCTAATCAAGATAACTTCTTATTAATATTTTTTTCTCCCTGAACAAAAACAGTGCCACTTCCTCACTCTTCCCGAAAGACTTCGAACTCACCGGACACTGCTACCGTTCAAACGATCTTGAGCGCTGGCGACCTCATAAACTCTTAATCCTAATACTTATAATAAAGTGGTATCAACCAACATGAAAATTCTCCAACAGCCCAACCAAGTTACATCTGTAACTCCCATATTACAATATCTGCCAAAGAACCACTAAGCACGAACAAAGAAGACAGAGAACTCCTAACCGATACACGTGGCCCACATCGAACTTTGAACTGTTACCCTCGTACCCAGGACCTGAAGAACGTCAATCAATTAATCTACACAACTAACGGAAGAGGAAGTACACTTCCGCTCGGTTCACTAACCGCAGCCGTACACTTGTATTCTAACATTTTATAGAATTTTTATTTGTTTGTTAAAATTAATCAAAATACTTAAGTGTCGGAAACCCAAAGATTGTTAATATTATTACAGAGAGAGTAAATTGTACCCCTTTTACCCAAATTCAAAATCGAACTTGCTCCTTGAAGAACAAGTACGATTTTAGAAAGGGCGAAGTAATGTGAGGGTCGGACTGAATAATATAAAATTAAATAAATAAGCTCAATTTAAATTAAATATATTTATTAAAATTAAACAAAGAAAAGATCCATTTTTCTTAATTTTACGAAAAAGGATGTACACATTTCCTTCCCACAGAGCCGTTTCCTATCTCTCAGGAACCTGAAAAAATGAATCACGAAGAACTTATCCTAAAAATCGGCGATTGGCGAAAACCAGTAACGTGACGAAAAATATAAAAGAGGGGTGACGACGAAAAAATGGGGTCGGTTCGTCATCACCGTCCGTGAAAGGGAAACCTCAGAGCCTCCTATCCTCTAACCCCACATCGCCGAGGTATTATCCCCATTATCGTAAACTCTCGGAGAAATACGCTCGCGATAACTCCCATGTAAATATATTATCTAAGTTATGTCCAATAAATTCTTGTTTTGTTGTTAATTGGTATTTTTAATTCGAGTATCGCCAACGTCTTACCGACGACCCCTCTCACCTCCTCCACTCGACTTGACAAAAGAATCCCGACTTTCCGGGATAGAAAAACATAAACAAGCCATCCACTGGCTAATGGGTAATTCTCACCAAACTGTTGCCCATCGAAAAGAGGTACGACTTCGTCCTACACCAAACTACCCACAAATAAATCAATAATGAAAATAAAAATATATTTCAGAAGCAGATGCAATTGCTTTCTTCCGACTTTAGAACGTTCATAAAATAATTTCCCCATGATCTTCTAAATAAATTTTGAGCAATATATGGCTTAAATAATGTTAAATAAACGAAAACAAGATGCATATTATTCTTTCACGTTGCTGCATATTTTTAAATTAAAGAAACAATAAGGCGTATTAGCACAAAGTTAGAATTGTCTGTGGCGTTTCCTGTTACGAAATGTTATTGAAAATGAAATTTTCCTATTATGAAAACAAAAATGGCATAATTTTGAGCTTATATTTAGAAAATACAATATTAAGAATTCAGGTCATTTATCGCTGTTATCAGTTAAATATTCGTGAAATGTGCATCAAAATTTGATTCCCTATCTCATAATGTTATGTTATTTTATACAATATTGTAGATGTGATTATACGCGATATAACAATACACATATTACCTTATTTGCATGATTAAATAATACAATTGATATTCAGTAATAAGTTTCTACTATTATGAATCTATATAATATTAGTGTCTGTTTGTTTAGTTATGACAACGCAACACTTGGGCGATCTGCTTAGGGGGGATGCCTTCCGAGAGATCTTTTTAAGGGAAACTCGCCCCTATTTACAGACGTGGAGAAAACCCGAAAACTCCACGTGGCCAGCCCGTCCGAGCGAGGCGCGAACCCACGACCGAAGTCCCAGTGTTCCGGGTAGGAAGACCGCTTGGCCACTGGTGGACCATATAATATTAGTGAAATCAATGAAATGCGAATCTTAGAATAATTATTCATAATTGAAGTTTTCGACTATTTACAAAAATATCAAATTTTCGAGTCTATCTCAATCCTTTTTTATACAACACCAGAAGTAACAGCTAACATGGTTTTTTATTGGAAAATAACTTCTTAAAAAACAAAGGTAACAAGTAAAAAAATAGATCACAATGTTAAAAACGATCAAGTGTCAGCCTTCTGTTGTAGGTTCTGACACATTACATTAAAAACATCTCATTAATTATCTTAAAATAATTAATTTTAAGTTTACGAACTTGGTACGATAGAATAAAGGAGTAAAGTTTGCATGTAGTGAAAAAGGGATAAAGAGGAATTGTGTATGAATAGAGAGAGATGGAGAGGGTTCCTGGAGATCGAAAGGTACGCCATAAACCGAATATAGATAGATAGAAACTTTGCCTCCATTTGGCCATTAAATGGGCCTTTTACACCAGGTTATTCATGGCCAAGCCAGGCGACAACGTTTACGAACGGATACCTCGAGATGGGATACGAGATAAATCACGTATGAAAAGACCTGGAAGTTTAGCAAGAATATTCTTATGGCAGTTGACTAGATTAACTTTCAGTTCTTAAGAAAGCGCACAGTCACACGCTACACTGGCTGATTTTTCTAAAAAAATTCTTGCAGGGAGGCAGATCTCGTGGCATAAAGCCCATGTATTGCGTTACAAAAGCACATCCATTCATCCATTCGAATATGTATGAATACGAAATCCGGTTGCATTTGCATCACTAATATTTTTCCGGACAGCGTTTAATACAAATACTTTAATTGTGATTATCGCATATAATGAAAATACTTATCATCATCCTTTGTATCTTGATCTTTATAACTATAATAGTTCGGCGTTTTAGAGGTTCGACAATCCTGAACATCCCGTGGTAAATGAAAAATGAATGTTTAAAAGGTTGCAGTTCTAAAGCATCTTGTGTGTTTTATGCTCGTCGTCACGCCACTATTCATTATTTAATTATTTATGAAGATGTTTAGGAATCATTATGTGTTAATAACAGAAAGGATATTTTAAATTAGTGGCTTTAATTAGTAATGGGAGAGACTGNTATATATATGCTTCAAATGCTACCACTCGCATGCGACTCATATATATAGGCCTATATATAGAAAATTTTTCCCAATCAACGGACATTTATTGTTTATTTTCTGAAAAAAAAAGCAAAAATTATGTACTAGAATGTAACTTTCTATATCTTTTTTATACGCATGCAATTTACACGATTACGGATATATTTTTATATATAGTTACAAAATTATGATTACATAGGATACAATGCAATAAAAAAGCCACATGTACAAGAGTTTCTCTGAGAAACAAATAATTACTTTTCTAAGTAAAACAACTATTTGTTAAAATTATTATTAGGCTGCAATTTTCAAATTGCAGACTTAAATGCCTGTCCATCCTTCCTTCGTTAATTTCGGGAACAGAGTTAGATTTATGAATATTTAACTATAAGAATCTATACTTTAATTAAATTTAATTCCCACGCAACACAGGTTAAAAAACAAAATGACTATGTTAGATTAAAGTACCTTCAAAAAGTGATGTAGAAACACATAAGAACATCTCCAAAATTTAAATAATTATTGTTTACTCTGTAAAGTCTGAATAATATCTAGTGAGTTAAGAATTTCGAAAACGGTGCATTTAATATATATAATTTAACACTATATATTATCCTCGCACCTGTGAAAGATAAAGACTTTTGGATTTCTTCTTGTTCTTCTTGTCTTCAGTGGGATAATTGGTAAGTCATCTCTCATCTTATTTAAACATGTATGAAATATTTCATAAAATATAGTTTATGCAGTAGTATACAAAGATTTCAAAATTTTATGGAAATGTTTATCACTTTTTTCAGTTACTTTTTCAATGGTAGAAGGTTCTTCTGTTGGGTGCGGTAGATGCTACACTCTTCTATGAGAGTTAAAGGGGAATTGTATAAATGGTAAATAGAAAAATTATGCAAAAGAAGCGGTAGACATATTAAAATCTTCACTCATACGTGCCTCTTGTCTTCTATTGGAATATTCGTAAAAACGATAAGGTTATTTAATAAACAGGTGTATTTACCTTTTCTCTGTTGTATTTTATTACATATCTTTGACAACATAATTGAGAAAAGCATAGCTTATTCTCTGATAAATTTATACAACAATAAAAATTTAATCCGGATAAAGGCAAAATTCATCTTATAAAATAATTTATTAACTTTAACACTGCATAAAGTACGCTATACAATTTTACTCGATTCAGTACAGTAAGAAATATCACTTGGGATGAAATAATTTTCTATTTTTGACATAGGAAATTATATTTCTTATGACACATACGCATTGACTCTACTTATAAATATATTCTGCACAATGTGAATGAAGATTTATTAATGTCCTGCTGAAATCTGTCTTTTGTTTATATAAACATATGGCGCGATTTTGTACACCGACTTTAAAGCTTATTAATTTTATAAAAAATTTTCTTTTAGTAATTATTATGCATTCGTAACGTTACATGTAAATTAAAGATTTGTGAAGGATTATCTATTATTCTACAAGTATTTTTAAATTATACATAGAAAAGCATGGATATTTCATGTAGACTGTCTGACGAAGATGAAGGATATTAATTCTTATCAATTAATTAACATCTAATGATCAAAAGTGCGCACTGTAATAATCACTATGCTTAGTTAAATTCTTAATATAACGAATACTTCGGTGTTGGATACAATACAGCAGTTGGATTGTTAGAATGACTTATTTTGCACGTACCGAGAGAGACAAAACACAAATCATATAATTATCACTTTGATAAATGCAAAAAAAAATTCGGAATTTTCTTTTATCCATGTGTGGAGAATAAAAATCCAGTATTCTATCTTTATTTTAGACTCAATATCATTGCTATCACTGTCAATATTTAATAATATTTCCTTGCCACCTCTTCTTATATCCTAAATATTAATTGTTTTTACCCTATATCCTTACTGTTTTACTTTTTTTATTTCTATATTTTGTTCTTTGTCCTTGTTTATAACTCTTCCCTGTATTTTTCTGTTTCATTTATCATTTACTTGCTATTCTTATACCATTTCACATCACTAAGAAATTATTAAATGCTATCTACGAAACGTCTTCTGATAATAATATTAAGTCATTGCACGAATGCACTTATAAATTTTATATGAGATCCATGCAAGTCCTTCCCAAATTTTAAAATGTTTATTGTAGTATTCTCACTTACAACATTATCATTATTCAATTTTCGTATTTGTCATAAATTTGAATTTCAATTTAACTTAATTAACCCCTTAAGGACATTGAGATTTTTGATATTTTATAATCATTAATTTAATTAAACGTAAAAAATACTTAAAACTGAAAAAAACGAAAGAAATGCGTTTATTTTAAAGAAAAAGTTTCAAATTTTATTTTCCTTTGTCTGGTCTTTCTGTGAAATATAACACTGATGAGTCATTGTTTACACAGCTGGATGACCTTGAACACAGCTGGAGTCGGATTTCCCGGGACATTCTCATAGAAATCTCGGGAGTCGATGGGTTTATAATGGGGTGACTACAATTTGGCCGTATATTTTTAAATATTTTAAAAAAATTGAAATTTTTATTGCGATTTCCGACCCCCGGCTTAATTAAACTTATATATAATAAAATCTATTAATTAAAAAAATTAAAAAACNCGGCGATTGGCGAAAACCAGTAACGTGACGAAAAATATAAAAGAGGGGTGACGACGAAAAAATGGGGTCGGTTCGTCATCACCGTCCGTGAAAGGGAAACCTCAGAGCCTCCTATCCTCTAACCCCACATCGCCGAGGTATTATCCCCATTATCGTAAACTCTCGGAGAAATACGCTCGCGATAACTCCCATGTAAATATATTATCTAAGTTATGTCCAATAAATTCTTGTTTTGTTGTTAATTGGTATTTTTAATTCGAGTATCGCCAACGTCTTACCGACGACCCCTCTCACCTCCTCCACTCGACTTGACAAAAGAATCCCGACTTTCCGGGATAGAAAAACATAAACAAGCCATCCACTGGCTAATGGGTAATTCTCACCAAACTGTTGCCCATCGAAAAGAGGTACGACTTCGTCCTACACCAAACTACCCACAAATAAATCAATAATGAAAATAAAAATATATTTCAGAAGCAGATGCAATTGCTTTCTTCCGACTTTAGAACGTTCATAAAATAATTTCCCCATGATCTTCTAAATAAATTTTGAGCAATATATGGCTTAAATAATGTTAAATAAACGAAAACAAGATGCATATTATTCTTTCACGTTGCTGCATATTTTTAAATTAAAGAAACAATAAGGCGTATTAGCACAAAGTTAGAATTGTCTGTGGCGTTTCCTGTTACGAAATGTTATTGAAAATGAAATTTTCCTATTATGAAAACAAAAATGGCATAATTTTGAGCTTATATTTAGAAAATACAATATTAAGAATTCAGGTCATTTATCGCTGTTATCAGTTAAATATTCGTGAAATGTGCATCAAAATTTGATTCCCTATCTCATAATGTTATGTTATTTTATACAATATTGTAGATGTGATTATACGCGATATAACAATACACATATTACCTTATTTGCATGATTAAATAATACAATTGATATTCAGTAATAAGTTTCTACTATTATGAATCTATATAATATTAGTGTCTGTTTGTTTAGTTATGACAACGCAACACTTGGGCGATCTGCTTAGGGGGGATGCCTTCCGAGAGATCTTTTTAAGGGAAACTCGCCCCTATTTACAGACGTGGAGAAAACCCGAAAACTCCACGTGGCCAGCCCGTCCGAGCGAGGCGCGAACCCACGACCGAAGTCCCAGTGTTCGGGGTAGGAAGACCGCTTGGCCACTGGTGGACCATATAATATTAGTGAAATCAATGAAATGCGAATCTTAGAATAATTATTCATAATTGAAGTTTTCGACTATTTACAAAAATATCAAATTTTCGAGTCTATCTCAATCCTTTTTTATACAACACCAGAAGTAACAGCTAACATGGTTTTTTATTGGAAAATAACTTCTTAAAAAACAAAGGTAACAAGTAAAAAAATAGATCACAATGTTAAAAACGATCAAGTGTCAGCCTTCTGTTGTAGGTTCTGACACATTACATTAAAAACATCTCATTAATTATCTTAAAATAATTAATTTTAAGTTTACGAACTTGGTACGATAGAATAAAGGAGTAAAGTTAGCATGTAGTGAAAAAGGGATAAAGAGGAATTGTGTATGAATAGAGAGAGATGGAGAGGGTTCCTGGAGATCGAAAGGTACGCCATAAACCGAATATAGATAGATAGAAACTTTGCCTCCATTTGGCCATTAAATGGGCCTTTTACACCAGGTTATTCATGGCCAAGCCAGGCGACAACGTTTACGAACGGATACCTCGAGATGGGATACGAGATAAATCACGTATGAAAAGACCTGGAAGTTTAGCAAGAATATTCTTATGGCAGTTGACTAGATTAACTTTCAGTTCTTAAGAAAGCGCACAGTCACACGCTACACTGGCTGATTTTTCTAAAAAAATTCTTGCAGGGAGGCAGATCTCGTGGCATAAAGCCATGTATTGCGTTACAAAAGCACATCCATTCATCCATTCGAATATGTATGAATACGAAATCCGGTTGCATTTGCATCACTAATATTTTTCCGGACAGCGTTTAATACAAATACTTTAATTGTGATTATCGCATATAATGAAAATACTTATCATCATCCTTTGTATCTTGATCTTTATAACTATAATAGTTCGGCGTTTTAGAGGTTCGACAATCCTGAACATCCCGTGGTAAATGAAAAATGAATGTTTAAAAGGTTGCAGTTCTAAAGCATCTTGTGTGTTTTATGCTCGTCGTCACGCCACTATTCATTATTTAATTATTTATGAAGATGTTTAGGAATCATTATGTGTTAATAACAGAAAGGATATTTTAAATTAGTGGCTTTAATTAGTAATGGGAGAGACTGATATTTAGGAAAAATATTTGGTAATGATGTAAAAACTTTAATTAAAACTACCGTAAGAATGAAAAATAGTTTTAAAACTAAAATTTACCATCGTGGCTACAAAGCGAGATGCGCCACCATTATTATTATTATTATTATTTACTTTCATCTTAATTAAACAACGATAAACATTAAACTAATTAGGAAAGTGTTTACTAAATACTTCCTAATTAGTATTTGCCGATGGCGAAAACAAATAGAGAAAATTTCTAAAAATTTAAAAGTAAAATTATAGTGTATATATGGTTATTACTTTTTATAAAATAGTACAGCAGCAATTCAATATCGCTTTAATACTTATCCTAATAGATAGATTTATACTTATTTGCTTAGGTAATAATTATAGAAAACGAAAATAAATGGGCAGCAGAAATATCTTACCAAAAAAGTACGACGACCAAACTAATTGAATCCTTGTCTCCGGGAATACTTCAGTGTAGAAAATAGAAAATATTCTCTTCTGACGAAATATACTTTATCAGTCGATACGACCGGTTTTCTTGACTAATTTTGCTAATAGCAATATGAATTATTCATTTATTTTCAAAATGTTATGCTTTTTAAACTTAATTTTTGTTATTATTACTTTTAAATTTCGGTTTAATTTTAATCTAAACTAAAATCTCAAAAAATCCATCATATCTTGGAAACTGCTAAGTGAAAGTATATAATATATGTTAGATAATAAAATATGTAGTAACAATAGGTCCGGTAATTTAATACAATATGTAAACAAACACAGGCATGGTTTTAATGTACAGTATTAGTAAAATTATTTACATACTTATAATGAAATTAATCAAATAGTTTTAAAAAAATTCAAATCGGTGGTATTATTACCGGTGTGGTTAAACCAGCGTGCCAGTACATTAAAGCATTTGGGTCTCACCTTTTCGTCTGTGTTGCCGTTTTCCTATTCCCAAGTGGATCCAAGTTCCTTTATAAACAAAAAATTCTGGATTCTAGCCTATTTTGCGAACATAAATAAAAGTATTGAACAATATTTGTCCATTGTTCTGTGCAACTTTGTCGTAACTTGGCCTTGTTTTTGAGTTTAAGTTAGACCCGACTTCAACAGGTTCCATCTTGTGGGAACGCTTATTTGAGGTTGAATTATAGTTTATGATGATGTTATTTATAGCTTGTGTCCCCATTTTGTTTAGTCTGGGAGAGCCGCTGTGTTGAACATTTTCAAACGCTTATTAGTGTAATTTAGAGGATATCCCAATGTCACAAGGAGAGGCTTGTTAAATAATGTCTTTTGCAATGAAAAACTTAAAAGCTTTCATCTTAAAGAATGGAGTTATTTTGATGTTAATGAAAGCAAAAAATTCTCTTGTTATTGTGATACGGTAGAATACAATTGAAATCGTATCAATCTGTAAATATATGTTCGAGTATCATGTTAGAACCGCCGACCAGATTTCTATGAAACTTTATACATGCATTCACGATGGTTCTGGAATGGATACAGGATACAAGACTTTCGAATTTATGCTTGTGTCTGTCTATTCTAGTGATTCCTAAACGTTTTGAAGCCATCGCTCCATGGTTACATAAAGTTAATTTCAATGCCCCTAAAATTTAACAATACACTGAATTAGAACATTCTGAATATGGAATAGTGTAAAGTAGAATTTTATAATGAATTTAGCTAATTAATTCTGAATATTTTTATATTTTTCAATTGGCAAATTTAGATTTAAATTGTAAAATTAAAATTAAAAACAATTATATTATACTTTATTGTGTATGCATGTTCTTATGTATGATTCTGTATAATGCATGCGTATCAAACGTATTTATTAATGAATAGACTTAAAACATTACTAAATCATGACGAATTAAATATTTCGTAACAAATGTAAAAGCACTTTCAAAACAAACAAATCAAAGTATTCTACTAAGATTTTAGTAGTAATAAATTTTAAAAAAAGTAGACGGCTTCCCCATCTTCCTTTTGGTGTAGGTTAGTGATAGTCACCCAGGGATAATTTGGGCTGTACTCTGATTTTTAAGTCCAGTAAGATTCATTAAGGATTGGAACTAATATAACTTTTAAGGCCTGACACCAACGTGTTTTAGCCGCTTGTTATGTTACGCAGAGAATGCGGCCCTAATAGCAATCCTGGATTACGAGAGTTCCGTAAAATGCCCACATTCCAAAACTCTCAATTTTTGAAATTTTCTGAACTGCAAACATTCCAAAACTTTGTTTGTGTAATTTACTTTCATATCAATTATATAAGTGTGTTTCAATCTAGACGACATCATCCCTTAATTTATTAATTGTAGAAGGCGATAAGCTCTAACTTATGTTTTGTTTGAGAATTGAAAATTTACTGGGAGAAAACTCTGCAGTATAACAGCCGGAAAGGAAACGTGAGTATAAAATATTTCAAGACTATTTCTTGGATATGAACATTCGTTTTAGTCATCAAATATTTTTAATGCTTACTCCATTAGTAGTCGTCTATTCTTATAAAGTCCATTAAAATTACTCCATTAACCCCTACAAGTAGGCCAATTTCCTAAATCGGATTTTATAATTTTCTTCAGAACTTTAATTTTCGATAACAAACACTTGTTATTTGTACTTGACTCTGCATTAGTCCTCCTGAGAGGCTCATTCCTGGACTTCGGAGTAACTCTTACTCTCGCGCCTTAATTATGTGTTTTCTTGTTCAAGTCGGAGGTGTGTCCGACAAAACACACTCGGTAGCATAACCCTACCCTTAGCCCCCACCAGTGGGCGAGTGGTCTCCGTTGCCGCTCATCGTAGTGGTGACCAGACCCTAAAGACTGGGAGGTTCGTCGTGGGTTCGCGCCACGGTCGGACAGGCTGGCTGCTTGGAGTTTTCCGGGTTTTCTCCTTGCCTATAACGACTGAATAGGAGGCCAGTTCCCCATAAAAGTCCTCCCGGAAGGCATTTATTTCCCGCGCGTACGTATGGCTGTTCGATACAGCCGGCTAATCGGTCGCCTAGCGATCATACACA
>NW_019384456.1:259871-265809 GCF_000671375.1 Centruroides sculpturatus
CTTAACGATGTAACGCTATTATCGGAGGTCATTTTTGACATCAGAAAGCAGCTTTAAATAACTTTACCGAAGGAAAATTGGTGCACTACAAGTTTAGAACGATTAATTAATTTTGATAAAAAACTCCCATTAAAAAAACATTAAAAAGCAATTAAGCCTTAATCGAGCCTTATCAAAGGCTCATTAAAATCGCTATAAAATTTTTTCGCGGGGGCAAAAAATTTTGAAAAAATTTGGGGACCTAAAAAACATTCCAAAAATTCAAAAAAAGAAAAAACAATGGGGGGTCCATACGCCCGCGTTTTTCGTAGCGCTATGTAACTTGTTCGAGATATCTCGGGTTATGGGCTTAAGGTGTGAAGGCCGAACTTAGTGGAATTATTTTGTTTAACTAATTTTTTTCTATTAAGAGAAAAAAATTAAGGAGACAAAACAAAAACAGACATTTTTAAGGTAATTAAACTGTTTCCCACGGACTTATTTCCTGGTTGAAGATGATACATCGAGTGTATCACTCGGAATCAGCGACAGAAAATTCAACTATTAGACGGTGAAAGAAAAATTCCTAAAAAGGCCATAGGAAAAACCCAATGGTGACCCCCTAATAAAAGGGAGGGTCGATGGGTCAGACAGGATCCTGGAGTTAACTTTGAACTGTGCGTGTTTTCGCTGCCGCTTGCTATTTGTCGCCGCCCTAACTGTTCGTGATCGCCGCCACTTCTAGATTTTCTGTGTGGGAAACTCCAACTACCATTTTGTGAGTTCTACAGGTATTTATCCTCCCTCGAACTTAATGTAAACTCTCTCTCTATCTCTCGTTATCTTTTCTTGTTAGAGTCGTAGTAGTTACGTAATATATCAGTTCGGATTACTTTTGGCTAAGCATCTACAAAATGAAATCTGTAAATATTCTATATCGAATAATAAATAATAAACGGGTATTTTTGTTTAGAGTTTGAAGTGTTAGTTTAATAACAATGATTATTTAATTGAATTGGATACTTTCGCGGGGCAGACACGCGCTTGTTTAAGTTTGTTTATCGTTGCAATGTTGTTGATTTCATTATTACATTTCTCTTTCTCTTTCCTCGTTTTTTCGAATATTTGGGTGATCTATATTTTTGTGGATGACATTTATTTCATTGGGTCGTTTTTCTTGGGCTATTTAGTGTGCCGTAATCATTCTGAGTTTTAATTCTGATGTAGTTTTTGTCTACATCGTATCTGGTCACTGTGGGACTTGCAATTAAATAACATGGATAAATAAAATTTTGACCGTAGAATAAGTAAAATGGGCTGTCGTTCGTAAAACTCTGTCTTGTCAATTACATTTGTATAATTATGCAAATGTAATTGACGAGATTGTCTTCATCCTCTGCATTCTTCAACCCTATCTCGTTAAGAACGGAAACGAATAAAAAGCGAAAAAACAAAAATCAGAACTTACAAGTTAATTTTATTAATCATTTCAATTAATATTTATGCTTACACATGAAGGAATGGTTGCAAAAAACATCTACTAAACAATTGATATTGGTGTGCTGTACAGTACAGTATATTAGAATACAAAACACTTGAGTACTTTTCGCATTAGTTAATTTCCAATTTAGGGCAATACAGCGAACGAGTGGAGCGATAATGCTTATTAAGTGATTTTCATCATTCTATACAATATGTTCAGTATATATGGATATTATATAATAGTGCTGTTACTTTGATTGATGGAAACAATAACTACACTACTAATGTAACGATTATATTGTAAAAACGATTATAAGAACTATTAGCGTGTGCAGCATGTATTTTTAACTTCTTACAAGATTCCATACAGAATGTGAAATTTTCAGACAATAAGCACTGTTTTAAAACGTTAATGTTGAAGTTTTTTACCACAACGACGCGACGATTTTTGTAGATCACAAACGATAGAAAATGTAGAATGTAGCGCTTCGCTCACCTGAAATATTAAAAAAAGTTTAAAATATACGATTTAAATTTACTCATAATTCTAGAAATTCGTACCTTTAAGGGAGTTTTTCTGGTGATGACGAAGAAATCGCCACAGGTCATACCGAGAGGAATCTTTCCGAATCTCTTCATGAAATTCAGTATCTATAGGGAAAAATATCGTATTTAGTAAAAGTAATCATTTAAATAATTATGAATGTTTGAAATGATTACTTTTAACTTCTTAGTGATGCAGATTTGCAGATAACGAAATTTTCTGATTTCTTGAAACTGTTCTCTTTGCAGAGAAGCCGAAATTCCAGTTTACAATTGCAGTTCAGGATCCATAAATCCATTCACTTGGCGCCGGTTTTTCAAATGTTTAAATACGCATTATTGGAAATATCCCGTAGAAAACATTATTTTATATCCATCAAAAATACCCAAGAAGAATTATTGTTTGAATCGATTATGCATTGCGATACAACATTTACTACCTGCAATGCTAGCCAATGTATTTCAAATTGCCATTGGCAGGAAACCAAAGTATGTTCTTTGAAATGTACTTCTGTATTGTATGGCATATTAAGTGAAATTTATATTACATTTTAGGATGATAAAAGTCTACAGTAAAGTTCAGAAAAAAATAAGCACGCTTGAATATTTTTGTATGAGAGATTGGAAGTTTGGTGCCAGAAACGTGCAGGGATTGCTGGAGAAAATGTCGACTCAAGATAAACAGGTAGGATTAATTTCAACTAAAATAAGCCGTATCTTATGACTAGTACTGTACAGTTGAGTATCGACAAGACCATGTGTCAGAGAAGAACAAAAATTTTGGAGCTAAAGAAACGTTGGGTTACGTAAATTAACATTATCTTGTAATGAGTTCAACGTGTCGCGATATAATCAATACACTTACGTATTACAGTAATCAAATTACTTTTATTATATTTTATATTCGTATATAGGTACTGTATATGCAATAACGAACATAGAATAATTCGAAATATATGCGAAACATTTCAGTGGCTCTTTCTTCGAAAAATTTGAATTATAAATTACTTATGAACGTACGTTTAAAACAGCATAGTTTTAAATTAACAGGATGTTTAATACAGTAGACCCCCGTATAACGCGGAGATACGTTCCTCGTTATACGAATTTCGCGTTGTATGAATCCTTAAATACGTGAGCCAATCGCACCCCGACACGTGTGAAGTTTACGGACTACGGCTGTTTGAAAGGTTTTCTTCCATAAAATTAATCGATTCTAGACTATTCGACTTAACATTTCCAAAATACGTATATTTTTTGGGAATAATCCATATAAACTATGCTATAAACAAAAAATTGTAGGATTACTTACCGAGTGTGCACCGTTCGACGTCGCCATTGCGTAAACTTGTGTTCGTCGCGGAGCAGCGCACCAAACGGCGGTAGCGTTTTCTGATGTTATTTTTCTGCGAAAAATTCGTTGAACATTGGAGACATCATTAATAGAAATAATTTTTATGGCCGTTGAATAAGAAATATTTCTTTCACAAGAAATGTATAAAATTACAGTGCTGTATTAGACTTACGGTACCTAATTTACATACTGTACAGACGATAGTNCCCCCGACCCCCACATTTTTATACAATTTTTCGCCCGTTGCTTTCAATACAAAAATTACAATTTTAATCCCGTAAACTCATTTTTTTCATTTGATTTTTAAACATATTCTAAACATTTTCATATATCTAATTAAAGAAAAACTGCTGAGACGACTCCTAACATTGAAATTTTAGAATTTGTTTATAATTTTAAGTAAGGAACAAGATAATTTTAGAAAAGTCTTTACGCAACGGACAAGAATTTTAATAATTCGAATAAACTGATTGATACCTTTTTGTTATACGTATTTTAACAATTACTAGAAAGAAACGACGCAAATATAATTGAAACCATTGAATGAATAGAATTTTATTTGAAATTAAGAACTAAATCCCAAACGAAGACATTCGTTGTTCCGTAGCCACAATTCAAACTCGTGTTACCAATGGTCAGATTTCCCCGTATTAAGACTAAGTAAGTGCTTCGGTCGTTGGGTCGTTGGTTTGTTGGGTCTGTTGGGTTTGAGGGGAACGGGTAGTCGAGGAACAGTCGCAACGGCATCCCAACTCGCCCGGGAGTTTTGGCATGTCAATGTCTTTCGCCGGGGTAGTGCAAAAGAAGTTACAAATGCTCGTACAGAATTCTCCGATAGGAGGAAATCCCTGAGCGCAGGCGAAATTGACGTCGTCTGAAAACATAAAAAAAATTCTTAAGTCTAGAAAATGAATAGATAATTAATTAAAGACATCCGATTATAAGAATGATTCGTGTCTAACTGTGATCGCGGGAAGATTGTATCGTGCAATAACGAGTCTCTTACCTGGAAGCAGAATGAAAAGAGCGAGACCGACAAACATCGTGGCTTTCTGCATGGTTGTCCACAATAATCTTCTAGTTTCCTACAAATACAAACACTGGTTGAAAATCAAAATATATTCACGTTTTTTAATATCAAAATATAACAATAATTTCGAAAACAAAAAGCATTTAATTAAATTATTAGGGTATATCGATATAGAAAGTACTTTTCAAATTTTCTTTTCAAATTTTAATATAAAGTTAGTCAAAATTTTGGTGATTCCTGGACAGAAATATAAAAAATATTGAAAAATACTCACCAGTAAATGTCTTCTCTTTGTATCTGGAGAATATGCGATGGTATAAACGAATCCGACTTTTATAATGAACAAACCCGGAACAATTTCTAGTCTAACAGATGGTCGTCTCCTGTGTACTCTGGTTTTCATTCGAATTGTATTATAAAGTACAGAAAAGGATACCCAAACTGGCCTCGCCCCCGTCGTCTGTCCGTGTGGATTATTTGAATCAAACCCAATTACTTCTGTGAATCATTTTTATTATACATCTGGTTATTGTCTAATTTCTATATCTGAGGTATTTACCCGGCTCTAACAATTATCATTTACAAAACTCTGACATTTTGTACTTTCTCGAATGTCTTGATGGTTATAAAATATTGAAAAGTGCTTCATTCGTCATTTAATATCGCTTTCAAGCTTTATGATTTCAAGTAAAGTTTTGTTTATTTAATGATTTCAATTATATTTGTGTCTTTTCTTTCTATTATATCCCATTTTACATATCTAATATGTTTTTCAATGAATGAAGTAGGAAACGTATAATATATATATATATATATATATATGTTCTTAATCTAATATATGTGCGAATTAGGAAATGAAGACATTAGATAACTCGTTTCTTTAAGAACTGATTAACACCACTTCCCCCTTGGCCACTTTCGATCGAAGAACCACGAAACAATATCGACGCTCAGGACTTCTGAATAGCCTATTGTGTTTAAGAACAATTTTTTGTTTCACAGTGTAAGTTATTTTATGTTTAAAATAAACGGGTTTATGTGAGATTCTTGTCACCTGTGTTTCTACCGCCACACCCATACTCGAACGACCCTAGATCATTCTGAGACGGGATTAACTTCGAAAAGACAGACTCTATTTCGACAGGCTGGAGAGGGTATAAAAAGTTATAAGTGGAGGTTTCTTCTTCCAATTGTCAGACTAGTAATATCTATCACGCAGTGGCGTGCCGTGACATTTCATGATAGGGAAACTGTATTTCTGTAAGAAGCCGACTTCCAGGGGCAATCGGTTAATTGCGCTTGATGGGCTAGGACAGGGGTCGACAGAAGTGGCTCTTTGCATAGACATCTACGGACACAAACTCCAATTTCACCTCATCTCAAGCAGTCTTATAACTTATGAGTTTATGAGGTAGACCGCCGAACAAACTTCGAGTCGTATGGCATACTCTCTACCACTTTAGCCTGTCCGCACATGACCACACTCGCGTTGATCAATATGAGTCGCATGCGAGTGGTAGCATTTGAAGCATATATATATATATATATAT
>NW_019384456.1:273133-288587 GCF_000671375.1 Centruroides sculpturatus
TTGGAGACATCATTAATATAAATAATTTTTATGGCCGTTGAATAAGAAGTGTTTCTTTCACAAGAAATGTATAAAATTAGTGCTGTATTAGGCTTATGGTACCTAATTTACATACTGTACAGACGATAGCTCGCCTAAACTCTCCGTAGCGTGGCGCTAGATGATAGAAAGTATATATATATATATATATATATAATAAAGTTACAATACATTAAGTTAGTGTATAATTATATATACAGTACCTAATTTATATATAATTTATATATAATACTGTATAGACGATAGTGAACTCAACTTACCCGCCTTAACTCTCCGTAGCGTGGCGCTGGACAGCGGAAAGTAGTTCGGCTGCTCGTCTGCGATGCCGAGTTGGCGATGGCGTTATACCGCGTTTTACGCGTTCCTTTTAGCGTCTTTATACGAATACTGTCGCAATTTTTCGCCACGTTATATGAATCTACGTTATAGGAACCCGCGTTATAGGGGTCTACTGTATTTGGGCGCACACGTCTGTCAATTGAGCAGAAAATATTTTTCGCTGCAATTTGGTGTTCGAAATAAATACAGACAATTTGATAGTGCGATTCAGTTTATGGATATACTAAATTCTATGAGTCCGCGGGCGTCGGTGTTCTTACTATTGTTCGAATAAATAACACCACCAAACACTGATAGTTGGTCATGGGTTCGTACATGTCCGCGTGCAGCTTTTCGGGACTTGTTCATCTGTCTGACATCCAAATAGGTGTCAGTTTCCCGAAAAGGAAAACATTCTCACGGTAAAAATTTTCCTTAGCAGATGACATTGCCGAATGCCATGAAACCAATTAATAGTTTTATAAAAATTATAAAAATTGTAATTTTTATAATTTTTCCCCAGATATCTCACGATGATTTTACAAGGAAACCCGTCCTGTTGGGTTGGGACTTGCTCCAGGACTCTATTCGAACAATGAATTGTTCAAAGTCTGAATTAATTTTTTCCTTATAAATAATGGAATATGAAGTAACCCGTTTACAGACCATAAACAAAAACCAGATCCATAAATTTCAACAACATATATATAAAATTTCAGGTAACATTAACACGATTTAATGACGTAAATGATAAATTGTGAAAAACAAGAAATAAAATACATAATTCTATGTAATAGAATGAAAATTGACGAGTGGTGATGTCCAGTTTCCTAAGGTAACCATGCAACTCGCTTGGCATTTTCACAAATCCACTCGGCGGTGATATCATTATCAAATTACTTTTCATTTATCCACATTAGGAGATTTTTATCCTCTTAATCACACGCCGTTTGCAGTTTGAACGTTTCAAGTTCCAGTTGAATTTATATCGAATTTAGCATTCGAACTCTGGAACGTTTGTAGCTAGAGTCGTTCGAAGTATGAGGTACCAATATAAATAAATTTCAACACATACATTATTATTATCGTTTTTAAAAGTATTTATTTCATTTTATCGGCAATTTTCTTAAATTTTTCACAAATTTACTTAATTCTGAAACATTCAACTTTCAGAAACCGTTAAAAAAATATAGAAATTTGTGCTACAGTGGTCTTTTGGACACAAGTATTTAATACTACGGCATGTACAATAATAGGATTCTGTGAATGCCATTTACGAAACATCACAGCCACGTGACCATAGATGAACCGACATTTTTTCAACAAAATCTATTTTGAACCTTTCGGTAAATTAGAAAAAGTTAAATTTCTCAAAATAAAGACAATAAGACCAAACATTCAAAATGCTTATACTCTATATATCATTATCAAAATTTGCGCTTAAAACACACAATGCATTGATAATTGATATCTGCCCGGGTAGTTTCCACCTTTGGCAAATCAAAACCAAATAATAATACTCGTAAAATATGCAAAATCATTCGAAATTATATTTCAGAATTTCGACTTTGACATCTCGAAACTCAATTGGAACCATTACATGGAAGATTACTTTCTGGGGATCAGGAGATTCGTTTTCAAAGAAGATGACTCGACCATACCCAACAGCAGAAAAATATTATTATTGTAAGTAGTCGTTTATTATATGATGTAATATTCAACCTGTTGCTAAAATATTAACGATTTACTAAACATTTAATTAGTCTATGGGGAAAATCCGGTCTTAATGACAGATGAAATATATTTATGCAATCGAGGAAAATTCTGTATTTTGTTCATTGCAGATATTCCTGACAAATTGCTAAATAAACTTCGTCATCGAAATCTGTAGGTAAGAATTTTAACTTTAACATAATACTTAAAGTGATCCTTCTTTACCCAAGCGATAAACGACTCGCGGACTCCAGGTCTTCCTATTAAGCACTCTTAACTTCAGTAAATTAATTTTATTTTTTAGTTTTCTATCTTGTGCCATTACCCAAATCTACTTCAGTTGATATTGTTAATTAAAAATCATTTAAACTCAAGCAGTAAAAACATGAGAATAAACTACGCAATTTATTAGAGATTTGCATATCATTGCTTGTATTGACTCAGTACCTAGTGTACTGTACCGGCAGTTGGTACTTCGGCGAGTATCTTCAGTTTTTACGTACTGAATAGGGCCGTTTTAAATACTTTTCAGGAAGTAAGCCTGGAAAGTATTTAAAACGGCCCTATTCAGTACGTGATAATAAATGTTATTGAGGAAAGAAAGAATATTTTCTACTTAATTAAAACTGAAATAACAAAGATAGAAATAGTAACAATATTTTCGTAATTGAAGTGTGTTTTATGGCGATACAAAGAAAAATTATTTATCGAGTTTTGTTCGAATATCGACTTTTTAAAGCATTTATATATCGTATATTTTTTCAATAACTTATAATTTATGCTGAATTTAAACGATTTTCATTGTATTTGCCCTTCCTTATACCATTACTACTTTCTTGTATATTATGATTTAATTTATTTTTTTAACTAATAATAATGTCTGTTATCTCGAAAGTTTTTGTATTTTTAAATATACTGAATAGTAATTTTTTTATATTAATATTGAAAATTAGCCCGATCTGACACAGAGTTTAACTTAGAGCTTCGAAATGCCTAAATCCGGCCGTGAATGTAACATTTAACAGGAAAATACTGACCAATATTAGCATGAACTTTTTAAGTATATAACCTCCTAATTAAGACTTGTTTAAATATTTGTATGCTATATAATATTATAAAAGCGATTATATCGATTTCCTAAGCAAAAAGAAATATATATCTGGATAGAAAAGCTAAAATTTTTAATTCATTTAATAAGTAAGCTTACATACATTCGTTTAATACAGTGGTGTACCGTGGGTGTCAGCTGCCGGGGCGGAGGAAAATTTCGCCCCCCTTATTTAAGTATTTCAATTTAAAAGATCGAAATTCAGTTTTGTCACAGAACAAGCATTGAAAAATTCGGTGGTAGTGCAGCGACCTGTTTAAAATAGTTCTATTTGATATTAGTGGTGCATATGAACTCGAATGAATCGTACAAGCAAGAAAAAAAAGGTCAACAGGTTTCGCAGGATTTCCTTGGATAAAAAATTACTAGTTTACCCGGACGGCGAGCCTATTCCCGGACTTTCCGGACGATAACACTATCGTAGGCGCAATGCAAGTACAGTGAGTGGTACCTGAGGATACGAAATTAATCCGTTCCGAAACTGAGATCGTATCATGAAAATGTCGTAAGGTGAGTCATTTTTTCCCATACGATTACATGTAAAACCAAATAATTCGTTCCAACACGAAAAACACATTGAAATTAAAGCTAAGTAGTACATCAAAAAAAATAATAACTATAGTAAGGAAAACACTGAAAAATGCATTTTGTAGTTGTAAATGTATAAATAACCATAATAGAATAATAATTGATTTTAAAAAATGTAGTTTTATTTGCACTTTAACGTTGAGGATAGACGACGGTGGAGGTGTAAACTGGTGGCGGAAGAGAGGGAGAAGGGAAATGATACTAAAACTTAACTTACATAATATAATGTAACAATAACTTAAAAATAACTTAGAAAAGATTAAAAAAAATTAGTGTTGTTTTATATATATATTTTTACATTTTTATTCACTACTTTTTGCTTTCTTTCCTTCACTTCCACCAGCACTTTCACTGGATAGAAGTCACTTGGTAAAATATCTATCCAAAGAGGTTTGGCTTTGCCTACTTTTTAAAATGTTTCTAAAATGACTTAGGCAAATGTCATTACTCCGAGCGGCAATACGGCCAATGTGAACCTTTTCGGGATGTTTCTTCTCAATAAAATCAGCCACTTTCTGATAATACCTTAAGATTTTCTTTATCGAGAGAGATCCTTCCACGACGAAGCAAACACGCGGACTGAGACCGACGAACAGAAGTGAATAAAAAATGGCGCTGCGAACTAATGTAACGTCGCATGGTGAGTTTTTGTTCGTATCGTGGAGCAAAAATATGTTCGAATTTCATGTCGTATCCTGAAAATTTCGTATGCTGGGGCGTTCGCATCCTGATGTACCACTGTATAGATTAGGATGTTTCAAATTTTTACAAGATATTATTATTATTTATTATGAGATTTTGCCGCCCCCTAAAACGTGCTGCACGGAACGGGCCGCCTCCACTACGGTACGCCACTGGTTTAATACGATTATAACACAGAATTGCGTAATGCGATTGATAAAATTTTTGATAAATTTGTTTTATTTTAACACATTTTAAAGTACTATTTTGTCACAAATAATCATTAAATTTTACTTTGTTGGAAGAAGATAACGTCACTTCCTTTGCAAGTGATTACAAACATGAGATCTTAGCATATCCCACTACGAAACTCACCCCGACTTCCGTCACGCGTTGGAAGTGTGGTGGGATTTATGCATATATTGGAGGGAATTTCTCCATAACAGGGGTTCACTCGTTTCTAGTTCATGCTCACCTCCAAAGAGACTCCTCTTTTTGTGTCCGAAGCTCCGGCGAAATTCTCCTACATTCACCAATCCCTCAAACATTGTACTATAGATTATGGTGATATATCTACTTTATGTAAAGTCTCTCTTTTTTCTAGATTAAATAGTGAGTTAATTTTAGCAGTATTCATATTTTGTATTCGATATTATAATTTTGTAACACTTTGGTGTAAATCACGTTGCATACTAATATTATATCTTCTTTTTGCTAAATAAATTTACAGTTTTACTATAAACTGTTGTTTAGATTAATTTAAGGCTTACTTCCATTGTCGACTAACCTTCAAATTAGATATACCCTCCTAAAATTTCGGCTACTCGGAATAACATCTGTTCAGATCTATTCTTGTCTGTGCTGACACCAATTGGAATAAACAAGTCGTGTCCAATCTGTATGCGTAAGGGGATAAATCAGGAATTCTCACACTAAAATGACCAGTTTATTTTGCATTTAAACATAGGTTTTTATGATGTTTCTCTCTAATGGTCTAATAATGTTTTAAGCAAGATATCAAGGATTATCTTCATTTTAGAATTCGTGTAATAATCGAATGAATGGCAGACGAAAGGTGGAGCGAGACCAAAAACACCACTTCAAAGTCATTCAAATTTCTTCGATTGTTTCGGGGAGTCCCTCGCGAATTCTTTCCAACTGGCCGAACTGTCGACAAACGATATCATTTAAGAATTTTACTTTGTTTGCGTGAAGCAATTCGTACAAAACGATCCGACTTGAAAGGAGAAATCCCCTGGATAATGCGGCTGCTGACAATGCTCTTCGTATTCGTAAATCTATGGTCTTAAATTCAACAGATATGGTTTCGCATGCTTCGTGTTCACCTAATACGATAACGTGTGGTTTTCCCGTTTCCTAGAATAAAATATATCCGCTTGACCGTCATTTTTCAGTCGATTTATGCCATAAAACAAGACCATCCGCGAATGTCGAAGGGGTTGCACGAAATCACCTATAAAGCTTCTATCGAAGATTAGAAAAACGTTGGCATATGCACATTAAAATGTAGAATTAATTTTAAGAAGGCGAAAAAATTTCATGAATTAATTCAATCTTTACGTGTTATTAAACCATACCCGACACCTTATGATCACTGGGGTATAGTTAAAAGAATTTTGGCTTTTAACTGGTAAACGTTTTTACGATATAAAACCTCTATATAACACCATTCTTTTAAAATGGAGAAAGTGCAATTGTCACTTTTTTGTTTTATCTTGTTCGCATTAATTCATTTGACAGAAAATTCGAAATAATTGCAAAAGAAGATATGTCCATTTCAAAATTTTACGAATGTCGTCAGATATTTGTAACAGGAGTAACGGGATCTTTGGGAAAGGCAAGTATTTCTACTATATATTTTTATGCACAGATATTTCAAATATAAATCATTTTCGCTTTATCTTTGTAATATTTAAAGGTGCTTTTAGAGAAATTGCTAAGATCCTGCAATAATAAAAAGATTTACGTTTTAATCAGAAGCAAGAAAGGAATGTCAGCGGAAGAGAGAAAGACGGAATTGTTTCGTTCTAAAGTAAGTTAAAATGTAAGTGTTCTGGAATACATTTATTTCGTGAAACGTAAACTATTGTTTGGTATCTTGAAATATTACATATTTTACTCATATCTTCTGTAAGAGTTACAGTTTTATCGAAAATTCAAACGTACAGTAAACATTTATTAAATTTGACCCCGAAGAAATGCGATTTTCACTGAAATAATCGTAAGGACACTTGATACTTCTTTCGTACAAAGATTTTGTGCAAACTGTAGACACAAGTTACGGCTTATTTATACTTGCTGTTTCTAGAGAACAAACGAGAAAATGAATATATTGGAGCATATTACACAACAATCAATCAATGTATTTGTATTTCTAATGTAATGAATGTTTGCAGCGTGAGTACATTCCAACGAGTGAGCAAATTCCTGGCATGCCCATGTTTAGTATTGCACCATGTTTGTTACTCCATAATGAAAAGTAACGTATTCCCTCATTTGAAGTATAATTACACGTTGAGTATTCACGTTTCCTTCCAACTTCACATTCGGTCTATAGAGGTTGCAGTTGGATGTATACGTAATGCTTTAAGCCATCATAACCATCGAGAGAATGGTAGTTTCATCACAATACTAAAGTTAGCGTTTATTAGAACAGTATTACAGAGGAAGAAAAGAAGTAAGTTGGAAAAAGAACCTGGTGAGTTTATTTCGTTATATCTAACCATCAGTGACATAATTACATATAAAACAATGTGGGATATTCTTAATTTTCTGATTTTATTTTAACAATATATTAGCATTTACAATTTTTTTCTTATAAAACCCATCTCTACTCTCAAAATTAAGCTTTTTTTTCTATTTTATAACAGTTACGATATAAAATAGGCGATAACAGATGGCGGCACCAAAATTTTAAATATTGCCGGAAAAGTCGAGCAACTCGTTGTTGGTTTCTTTAATTAATAAATGTCTTCGTGTTGTCAGAATTGAGTACAATTTTACAAAGAATCGGACACAATTATGACAACTCAAATTTGCCCGATTTTTCTACTCGCTTACGTTACCTTATACAATCAAATTTGTTATCGAATTTCTAATATATTAATTATATTTATAAAGGTTTTCGAAAATGTTTTATTGAAAAATCCGGAAATTTCGAATAAAGTTGAATGCATCGAATGGTCCCTCACTCGAGAGAACTTAGGAATTTCCTCTTCCTATATGAATTTGATAACGAAGAATGTTTCGGTAGTGTTTCACTTAGCCGCTTCAATACAATTCGATGAACCTTTTCGGTAAGTTTTACGCTAATTAAGCACATTATTTTGTGACTTGCCCATTTATTTTAATTTATTTTGCAGAGATTCATTTGTGAATAACGTGGAAACGACCAAAAATGTAGTAGAAGTTTGTCGTCGAATGAAAAGTTTAGTGGTAAATATTTGGTAATAATTTGATTGCAGCTAAGTTCTTAATGTATACAGTATTACCCAAATACTTCGTATGTTTTGCGTTTTTCGCCGAAATAACACCAAATATTTTTACATGTCTTCGTAATAATCCCCAAGAAAAATTTTTCTTGGGGGATTATTGAATAAATTAAACATAATTTCAGGCATTCGTACACGCATCTACCGCTTATTCTTTCTGCAACAGAAAGGAAATCGATGAAAAAATATATACCATGGCCAGAAGTTACGAGGAATTTAAGAACATTGCAAAGTATTATACTATGACATATTAAGTGCAATTCTTTTTGATTGTATTTCCTGTACGTGCATTGCATTAATATTTTTCTAATTGTAGACTAGAAAATAATGCTTCGTTAGAGATAACAGAAGAAAATCTTTTGGAAAATCGACCCAACACCTATACATTAACAAAGGCCATATCAGAAAACTATTTAAATAATTTTTGTAGAGATTTGCCTGTAGTAATCGTAAGACCTTCTATTGTTGGTTGCACTTGGAAGGAACCTTTTTCCGTGAGTAATTCTATTCTACGTCAAAAGACATTATACGTTTGTGTGTAATCAGTACAATTTCTTTTTTTTAGGGATGGAACGATGGCAATAGTGGAGCAGATTACGTAGCCGCAATTGTAAGTGTATATAAATATTTCTGGGAATAAAGGAAGGATTAGCTATTTTCGAACTCGGATATCGCAAATTTATCCGGGTAAACAGACAAATCCTTGGTGGAAAATTTTTATCCGAGGAATATCATTTACAATACTAATCCACAATAGGTATATTAGTAAATTATTGTATTTCTGCGATCCTTTAATTCTTCTAATGTTCGGTCTTTTCAATTTAACTCTGTCTAATCACACTGACTGAACAAAAACCACATTTACGTTTATGAATCAGGAATTAGAGTTAGAAGTTAACCAATTACCATTTACTTAATTTGTTATTAAGTAGATGCTTATGAGTTAGCTTCTAATTCTAATTTTGTATTTTTGAATCTTTGTGTGTCCGGTTGCCTTTTTACAAGTAGAATTAAATTATTATTCTTTTTTAAAAACATATTTTAGTTTCTAATAAAGATAAATATTGCGATGAGCATATTTTATTCCGTAAAAAATAATACATTCACTACCATGTGACACGATTAATGTCGGATACTCGAATACAGTATTGGGTACTACTTTCAGGGATTGAAAGGAATACTTCGAAGCATGTTGTGTGACGAAGCGAAAATTTGTGATTTCGTTCCATCGGATGCAGTGGTTAATTTGATGTTGGCTGCTGCTTGGAGAAAGTCAATAATGCCTCATCGAAGGTAGGTTTTATGAAAATTTCAATAAATTAAGAAAGGCATCGTCGTTACAAAGTTTTCTCATTTTAAGTATTCGCTATACAAGTAAAAAACATTTTAACATTTGCATTAAAACATCATTCTTGAGCTATATTAGAAAAAATATAGCTCAATCTATATGTAACATGCTTGGCTCTGCCATTAGTAAATGGAGTTCAAAATGTAATGCTTTTTCTATGAGAGAGAATTTTGGGCAAATTCCTATGATATGGGACGAGCAAGGAGCTGTTCTATCAGTTTAAAAAGAAATCTCTAGTTAGTGCGCTAGCCTCCGACATATTTGTCTCTCACACTTAAAACTCTGTATAGTTTTCACTCCACCATGCCTGAACCATCGCGCTTTTCTCAAATTTCTCTGCAGCCGCATCATCTGTAGTTTAAGATATAACTTTGATATTTGAACTATGTTTGTACCTTCAGCCGTCCTCTCAAAACTGGACAATATTGAGTTCGCCAAATTAATGTAAAAATTTCTATGAAAAGAAAACATTTAACAGAAAAATACAATTTTTTTTCTAAAAAACCCAGACAGATATTACAGATTTACTAATTTTAATTTATTATAAAATTTTTTAAATAATCTCTAGATAAAAATTACTATCCTCTTTCAGAGAAGACGAAATTACAGTTTACAACTACACTTCAGGATCCATAAATCCATTCACTTGGCGCCAGTTTTCCAAATGTTTGAATGCTCATTATTGGAAACATCCCTCGGAGAACACATTTTTATATCCAACAAATATACCCAAGAAGAATTATTATTGGAATCGTGTATGCATTATGACACAACATCAACTTCCTGCAATGCTAGCCAATGTATTTCGAGTTGTTATTGGCAAGAAACCAAAGTATGTTCTTTCAATTCTGCTTATGTATTCTATGGAATATTAAATGATATTCGCATTGTTTACATTTTAGGATGATGAAAGTCCACGATAAAGTTCATAATAATATAAACACGCTGGAATACTTTTGTACTAAAAATTGGAAGTTTAGTTCTAGAAACATGCGGGAATTGCTGGAAAGAATGTCGACGAAAGATAAACAGGTAGGATGAATTTTATTTAAAGTAGGCAGTATCTTATGACAAGTACAATTGACTATCTACAAATGATAGTGTCGGGGATAAAGAGGAATTTTGGAGTCAGCGAAATATTGTGTTACGCGAAGTACCATCGTCTAATGAGATATTAATATTTAAATATGTTTTAAATCCGTACGACGGTAACAGGTATGGAAATTTAAATATGTCACATATAGAAAAGTAATGCGCTAAGTTACATGACCTGAGTAATCAAACAGTAATCATACGTTACATATTTTCCGATTTATTTACTAATAACATTTAGAATCGTGTTTTCAAGTTTTTGTAACATCTAGTTAATAGTATAATACTGGTTTTGGATGAAATGAATTCTTGTTTACATCGTTACTTCTAAGAATATCCTTTATTAAATTCTTATTAGAGATCCTGTTATACATCTTTCCCAAATCTATAAGTAGCTTAAATAAATCCGTATACATTTCCATTAGTCGATTAACCACAAATATTCATTCTATTGTTGGTCTGTCTACAATACATTCAAATAAACTACTTTCTAAACTAGTCGTTCCTTCAACTTTACATCTCACAAGTGAAAGGCAAAGATGAAAGACAAGAAGAGAAGAGTATGTGATAAAGTACGCCTCGTCTGGTCAGAAATTTGTTTTTATTTTTTCAAATTATGTATGATCTTGCATTAATATCAAATTCTTAACCAAGATATATTTGCATGGAAGGAAGAGTTTGAATAACATATAACACAATTTGTACGCATATATTGAGTAGTAACACAGTGCAAGTATTCATTATATATGTGCTCTGTTCTCCGGTAACTCAGCACGTCTAACCGGACACTTGGAAGTATGAAATATGCTACGTCATCAATGTCCGAGAATACTTGAAGCTGTCCGAAGCAAAATAAATAAAATCCTTTAAAAAGATACCCACTTACTATCATTCTTCGACTTTATTCGTTACATTTTTTTTATTTAAGTTTTTATTCATTCACTTGATTCGTAAATATTAAACAGTGGAAAATTCATATAGAACTCAGTGCTGAAGCAGGTCTATTGGAAAAAAAGACCATTTGGTGTCATGTCAGGCACAGAAATACGTTTGGATGAATACCATTTATACTAAATCACACCGATACGCTTACAGATAAAGTTATTTTCTATGATAACACGAACTATTTTAAACCTTTCTTGTCAAAAGATTCAAAAGTTAATGTTAAAGGTAAATTTCAGAAAATAAAGAAGATAAGAGAAAACTGCTCGTACTTATTGAAAAATGTCCATTATCAAATATCGCTGTTAACATTACCGTAATATTTTTTACAAATAAAACATTTGTGTTAATACAACATTTTACTGTTATTGTTATTTTAAATTTATTGTATTATAGTGACTTTCTGGTGTCGATAATATCGATCATTACGTGCATTTTCTAGATTTATTTTAGAAAATAATTAAAGTTTGTATCAAAATATCCAAATTCTAAAACATGTCGCATCAAAACGCCATTAAGTATTTACATGATAATAAATAATATAAATAAATGAAAGAAAATCATTATTTGCATAATGATTTTCTTTCATTTATCTACATAGGACATTCTAATAACAAAAAGAAAAGACGAATGTAAAAAATAAAAGAAACAAAATACACTATTTGCCAATAAATTCGCAACACCACGAAGGCGACACGCAACAAATGCGAAAATTGCATAAAAGATACAACATGCTGGATAATGCAAATAATTAGCATTTGAACGCATGCCCAGCTGTTATTAATACCAGAAGTAGTTACTCTGGGTACTGATTTCATCTCGCTCTGTACCTGAAAATTATCTGCCAATTTAATGATGTCTTCTACCCACATTATATTGTACCCTACCTGTACAATAAATACGACTTTGTTATTTGCTTTCGTTCCCGGTGTAGCATTTTTAATGGCCAGCAATGTATAATCTGTTATTGCGATTTCTGTTAACTAATAATACATTTGATAATTATAAGTATTTTGGACACATTTTATTTATAAAGAAGCTGGTTGAATCTGACAAGTTCGGGTAGGGAATTCATCGAGATGCGACAACGGCACTAATTCGACAACAGAAATATATGTGAAATTTAGTTGTATCGAATGTAAAAATACAATACTTATAGAATACGAAAATTAATAAAAATTATATTTCAGTGTTTCGACTTTGACATCTCAAAACTCAATTGGGACTGTTACATGGAAGATTACTTTCTGGGCATCAGAAGATTTGTTTTGAAGGAAGATGACTCGACCATCGCTCGAAGCAGAAAACTAATATTAATGTATGTTTTACATTCTTCCGTCTCTAAATAATACAGTTTCTAACGCAATGTTATCTCTTTTACAGGAAATATTATTCTATTTTACTCGCAAAATCTGGATTGCTTTTCGGATTCCTTTACATCCTGACTTTTTAATCATTCTAATTTTCCCTACATAATTTAGTATTGTAATTATTGCGATTCGCGCACAAAATCTATTGATATTTTAAAGTCGAAAACTATTTTATCCTAGTTTTCTTGTATCATTCACATAACAAAATCATATAAACCACAATCGTAATACAAAGGGCGTATATTCACTTGCGTATTGATGAAACCAACGCATAGCCCACTATATATCCCTGCAAGCTCTGATGACCCTTATCGGTGTAAGTTAGCAGTGTTTCGAGCATTGATTAGAAGGGCTTTTATATAATGCGAAAACGTTATACAGATACAGAGATACAGAGATAGAATGGATACAGAGATACAGAGATACCGGGATACAGAGATAGAAAAAATTATACAGATAGTAGGAGCATTAGGTTATAAGAGGAGTGTTATAGAGGGAATTATTAAAAAATTTGAAGCCAGTAATGATAAAGTCACTAAACAAGGTCCATCTAAGTACACGAAATTTACATACAACGAGTATTTATGAGGAGAGATTATGAAAGAAATCGCAAATATAAAAGATACAAAGGTGATCTTAAAAAGAGCCCCGAATTTGTACAAAATACTTAGAAACGATAAAGCGATTGTTAAAAAAGAAGATAAGGCGGGTGTGTATAAGATTCCCTACGAGAACCAGCTAATAGGTATAAAAAAAGATTATTTAGGGGTCACTACTAGAAACCTGGGTGTAAGGATCAAAGAACACAGGTATGATATTAGAAAAGGTTGTAATACAACAGTATTGGCCAGGATGACGCAAGCAGAAAGTTCCTTGGTTCGATGGGATGAAGCATAAATCCTAAAACAGATACACTCTCCAACTTTGGCAAGAACGGCTGAAAAGATAAATTTACAGAAGAAAGCTTAATGAAAAATGCATTAACGCAAGGGACGTGGAGGGTCTTGCTTCGGCGTGAAAGTATGCCGTTAAAAACTTACAAGAGGCGCATGAACTCTAGTATGTTTTAAAGGAAACTCTGTCTAGATAGGGTAGAAAGTATTAATATTTAGTACGAGTAATATGTTATTTATTTTTACAGTTTTATATCATTTACAATGTATTAGTTCTTATTAATTATTAGTATTTTTGAATTTTTGAAATTGTTGTTCCATTTATGAAGTACGTATTCCATTTAGCCTGAAGATGATCTATTGAATGGATCGAAAACCTTTGTTATGATAAAAAAAAATCTCTCAGCGAATATTAAGGTGTGGGTTACGTAACAAAATCATACTCACTTTTTCATTATCGCGGCAGTAATTTTACGTTGAGGGTAAACTACGACTTCAATTAAAATTACAAAGAAGCAAAAATAAAAATAAGCATATTTTATTTGTGTTTTAATTATTCTAAAAATTTTATTTTGCAGCAAATAATTTTAAGTGGGGGAAGGCGTAAACTTTGTGAGTGGTTCACCTAATGAATAAGCATGATTTAAGTAATTTTAATAAAGTAAAAATTACATTACAGATACTAGACATATCTTTATTGCTTGCCTTGTCCTGGTGATTGGATGCGCAATGAAGATATGTCTAGTATCTGTAATGTACTTTTTATTTATTAAAGTGTAATTTCCGCCAGCCCTTTTTAACAAACAGTTAAAAAGGGCTGGCATAAGAATTGAAGTAAATTTTAAAACAGAATAAAACAAATTCAATAACTACAAAGAAAATATTACTATACAGCATTTAGAAGTGATTAAAGGTACAGTAGACCCTCTATAATGCGAAAGATACGTTCCGCTTTATAAGAATTTCGCGTTGTAGGAATCCTTAAATACATGAGCCAATCACAGCCCGACACGTGTGAAGTTTACGGACTACGTCTGTTTGAAAGGTTTTCTTCCATAAAATTAATCGATTCTAGACTAATTCGACTCAACATTTTCAAAATACGTATATCATTTTGGGAATAATTCGTATAAACTATGATATAAACAAAAAATTGTAGAATTAATTACCGAGTGTGCACCGTTCGACGTCGCCATTGCTTAAGCTAGTTTTCGTCGCGGAGCAACGCACCAAACGGCGGCCGCGTATTCTGATAAGTTATTTTTCTGCGAAAAATTCGTTGAACTTTGAAGACATCATTAATATAAATAATTTTAATGGCCGTTGAATAAGAAATGTTTCTTTCACAAGAAATGTATAAAATTACAGTGCTGTATTAGACTTACGGTACCTAATTTACATACTGTACAGACAATAGTAAACTCAACTTACTCGCCTAAACTCTCTCCGTAGCGTGTAAGTAGTTCGGCTGCTCATCTACTATTGGTCCAGATTCGACCAATCCTGTCGCAACACGAGTCCGCGATGACGTTTTACCGCGTTTTACGAATCCCTTTTAGCGTCTTTATACGAATACTGTCACAATTTTTTCGCCGCGTTATAGAAATCCGCATTATAGGAATCCGCATTATAGGAACCCGAGTTATAGGGGTCTACTGTATTTACAATGGTCAATAAAACTATCAAAAAATGTACATTTTGTCAGGGCAACGACCTAAATTAGTTGTTACTTCCTATAATTTATTTTAACATACAGTCGACCCTACTATAACGTGCGTTCCTATAACGACAATTCCTATAACGTAGCGAAAAAATTGTAGCAACATTCGTATAAGAAAATCATTATTTAC
>NW_019384456.1:291744-307560 GCF_000671375.1 Centruroides sculpturatus
TATTTCAGTGTTTCGACTTTGACATCTCAAAACTCAATTGGGACCGTTACATGGAAGATTACTTTCTGGGCATCAGAAGATTTGTTTTGAAGGAAGATGACTCGACCATCGCTCGAAGCAGAAAACTAATATTAATGTATGTTTTACATTATTCAGTTTCGTTTCTAAATAATGCAGTTTCTAACGCAATGTTATCTCTTTTACAGGAAATATTATTCTATTTTACTCGCAAAATCTGGATTGCTTTTCGGATTCCTTTACATCCTGACTTTTTAATCATTCTAATTTTCCCCAAATAATCTAATATTGTAATTATTGCGATTCGCGCATAAAATTTATTGATATTTTAAAGTCAATAGCTATTTTATCCTAGTTTTCTTGTATTATTCACATAACAAAATTATATTCGCATTTTCATTATCACGGCAGTAATTTTACGTTGAGGGAAAACTACGACTTCAATTAAAATTACAAAGAAGCAAAAATAAAAATAAGCATATTTCATTTGTGTTTTAATTATTCTAAAAATTTTATTTTGCAGCAAATAATTTTTAGTGGGGGAAGGCGTAAACTTTGTGAGTGGTTCACCTAATGAATAAGCATGATTTAAGTAATTTTAATAAAGTAAAAATTACATTACAGATACTAGACATATCTTTATTGCTTGCCTTGTCCTGGTGATTGGATAGGCAATGAAGATATGTCTAGTATCTGTAATGTACTTTTTATTTATTAAAGTGTAATTTCCGCCAGCCCTTTGTAACAAACAGTTAAAAAGGGCTGGCATAAGGATTGAAGTAAATTTTAAAACAGAATAAAACAAATTCAATAACTACAAAGAAAATATTACTATACAGCATTTAGAAGTGATTAAAGGTACAGTAGACCCTCTATAATGCGAAAGATACGTTCCGCTTTATAAGAATTTCGCGTTGTAGGAATCCTTAAATACATGAGCCAATCACAGCCCGACACGTGTGAAGTTTACGGACTACGTCTGTTTGAAAGGTTTTCTTCCATAAAATTAATCGATTCTAGACTAATTCGACTCAACATTTTCAAAATACGTATATCATTTTGGGAATAATTCGTATAAACTATGATATAAACAAAAAATTGTAGAATTAATTACCGAGTGTGCACCGTTCGACGTCGCCATTGCTTAAGCTAGTTTTCGTCGCGGAGCAACGCACCAAACGGCGGCCGCGTATTCTGATAAGTTATTTTTCTGCGAAAAATTCGTTGAACTTTGAAGACATCATTAATATAAATAATTTTAATGGCCGTTGAATAAGAAATGTTTCTTTCACAAGAAATGTATAAAATTACAGTGCTGTATTAGACTTACGGTACCTAATTTACATACTGTACAGACAATAGTAAACTCAACTTACTCGCCTAAACTCTCTCCGTAGCGTGTAAGTAGTTCGGCTGCTCATCTACTATTGGTCCAGATTCGACCAATCCTGTCGCAACACGAGTCCGCGATGACGTTTTACCGCGTTTTACGAATCCCTTTTAGCGTCTTTATACGAATACTGTCACAATTTTTTCGCCGCGTTATAGAAATCCGCATTATAGGAATCCGCATTATAGGAACCCGAGTTATAGGGGTCTACTGTATTTACAATGGTCAATAAAACTATCAAAAAATGTACATTTTGTCAGGGCAACGACCTAAATTAGTTGTTACTTCCTATAATTTATTTTAACATACAGTCGACCCTACTATAACGTGCGTTCCTATAACGACAATTCCTATAACGTAGCGAAAAAATTGTAGCAACTTTCGTATAACGTACCTCCTATAACGTCGTTTCGCGACAAGATTGATAGAGTCTGGACCAATAGTGGATGAGCAGCCGAACTACTTTCCTCCGACCCTGCGCCACGCTACGGAGCGGCTAAATTGAGTTTGCTATCGTCTGTTTAGTATTATATATAAATTTGGTACTGTACATATAATTATATTATAATTATATATAAATTAGGTACTGTATATATAATTATATATTAACTTAATTTATTGTAACTTTATTATAATTATATATATGCTTTCTGCCGCCTGGCAACACGCTACGGAGATTTTAGGCTAGTAAGTTGAGTTTATTATCGTCTGTACAGTATGTAAATTAGGTACCGTAAGTCTAATACAGCACTAATTTTATACATTTCTTGTGAAAGAAACACTTCTTATTCAACGGCCATAAAAATTATTTATATTAATGATGTCTCCAAAGGTCAAGTTATTTTTCTGCGAAAAATTATTTATCAGAAATCGCGGCCGCCGTTTCGTGTGCTGTTCCGCAACGAAGACAAGCTTTGAACAACGGCGTAGTCGAATGGTGCACACTCGGTAAGTAATCCTATAATTTTTTGTTTATAGCATAGTTTATACAGATTATTCCCAAAAAATTATACGTGTTTTGGAAATGTTGAGTGGATTTAGTCCATAATCGGTTAATTTTATAAAAGAAAACCTTTCAAACAGCCTTAGTCCGTAAAGTTCACACCTATCGGGCTGCGATTGGCTCATGTGTTTAATCATTCCTACAACGTAAAATTCGATTAGCGTGAAACGTATCTAAGCGTTATAGGGGGGGGTCTAATGTACTTAATTTTCCTAGCAAGAGAACTTTATGTTCTGAAAAACTCTTTTGCAAAATGTTTGGATCAACCCAAATACTTGTTACAAAATTGTGAGCTTCGAGTGATTTGTACGCTTTCATGTGATTGAAAGTTAAAAATTCGGTTGTTAAGACAAAATAGTTCACCGTGTCACCATATTCTATCTACGGCAATGAAGTACGATCCTCTATGAACGAATTGAAGTCATTTTCCTACAGATGAACTCCACCACACATAAAAATTTTACTTTTGTACGAGTTGGAGCTTTGATCTGTTAGAGTTCTCGAACATGCTAAAAATACATGTTTTTCCGTCTTCACGAGATAAATGTTTAGAAACAAACATAAGTACTGTACTGTAAATACGCCTCCACAGACAGCAAGGCACAGATTGGGTGTGGAAGGAGGAGCAATGACAATTTGGTCACATAAGATAACGTTCGTGCAAGTTTGATATATGTTTTCCACCTGGAATTAGTGCTGGAGTGTTCTGCCCTATACATCATGCTTTTCCGCTAGCAATGGAGTCGTACCTGTGATCCATCTAACTCTTTTCAGGGGAAAAGTTTTAAATTGAAATAACGCGACTTCTGGTCTTCAACAAACATTATATATAGTCTATCGGGCCTTTTGCCACATTTGTTTTTATATCTTAACTCAGCTTTCATCTAAATAACTACAATTTCTTCATTAAAGAAGGGCAGACAAGTGACAATGAAAATTTATAGATCTACAATTTCTTAAAATTGCAGCCCAATTAACAATTAACTATACGAACTTAACGTGAATTACAAGTCTTTCTGGACCTCAACATAATTTCGAAATTCCAAAAATTAAATAAAAAGTTCATAGAGGATTTTCATATTAACTTTTTAGTGTCATATTTTAAAATATCAGAAATTAGACTACAGTTGAATTGATAATTCACAAAATATATTGCTTCGTGTTCTGGCAGATATTTGTAAAGTTATCGATGATAAGTTACGGAAATTAAATAAACTTTACCAAGAAATAAAGGCACAAAATTGAATATTGCGTAAAATTACTGATATACAGTATAGCATCGATTATCCGAAAGAATTCCAGTCGGCAAATTTAAATTTTTTCCAGTGCTGAGGCGCTGCAATTTTTGGCTGTGTCTTGGGCTACTCAAGTATTTTGTTTTTTATACTAAATTAACTTCTGAAGTATAATTTTTTATTGTTTTTATATTTTTCAATATATTTATTTTGTTCGTACAAAATAAAAAAATCATTTTTAACGATACAATAGTCTTCGTTAGGCGTAATATCGACGAAAATTCAACGCGAAGCGACAACAATGGAGAAAAATTTAAACAATGGGTAGGTTAATATATTTTTCATACATAGTCGGTTATCCGAAATATCGATTTTTCCGAACAACCCCAATCCCCAATTGATTCGGATAATCGACGCTCTACTGTATTCTTATAAAATACAGTAGACACCCCTATAAAACAGGTTCCTATAATTACGATTCCTATAAGACAGCGAAAAAATTGCGACAGTATCCGTAAAAAATGGTAAAAAAAACTCCTATAATTACGTAAAACGTCATCGGGCAGCCGAAGTATTTTCTGCGCCGTCAAGCGCCACGCTACAAACAGATTGCTATCATCTGTACCATATTATATATAAATTATATATAAATTAGGTACTGTACATATAATTATATATTAATTATATATAATTTAGGTATTGTATATATAATTATATATTAACTTAATTTACTGTAACTTTATTATAATTATATATATTTTTTCTGCCGCCTGGCGCTACGCTACTAAGAGTTTAGGCGAACTATCGTCTGTACAGTATGTAAATTAGGTACTGTAAGTCTAAGACAGTACTGTAATTTTATACATTTCTTGTGAAAGAAACATTTCTTATTCAACGGCCATAAAAATTATTTATATTAATGATGTCTCCAAAGTTCAACGAAGTTTTCGCAGAAAAATAACATCAGAAATCGCGGCCGCGGTTTGCTGAGCTGTTCCGCGACGAAAACAAGCTTGAGCAATGGCGATGTCGAATGGTGCACACTCGGTAAGTAATCCTACAATTTTTTGTTTATAGCGTAGTTTATATGGATTATTTCCAAAAAAAAAAATAAAATATATACGTATTTTGGAAATGTTAAGTCGGATTAGTCTAGAATCGATTAATTTTATGGAAGAAAACCTTTTGAACAGCCGTAGTCCGTAAACTTGACAAGTTCTGGGCTGTGATTGGAAGGACTCGTAAGAAATCGTATTCCTAAAGAATAGAACGTATCTACTGTCTTATAGGGGGGTCGACTGTATACCCCAAAGTCTATCGAACCTATACTACTGATGCAACCATAGTTTTCTATATGTCGATCCTATATAATAAAAATTCTTTTCTTTCTCCGTTAGCTTAATCGTATAGATCCCAAACATGTGCATTTGTCATGTTTTTCTGTCTGTTTGGAATAATGATATGATGGAAGGAAACACTTAATCAGCACAACGTATTTTATATTACTGTAGATATTAAAAATATAATCCAACTCCTTTGTTCTATACAAAATTAAATAAAAAAATATAAGTTTTGTGGAGTGTCCAGTATATATAGTGATATATTTGAGTGGATTTTGGAAACATATAAGCTATTACAATTATAAAATGATTAAAATTTTAAAAATTCTTGATGATGAATATAGAAAATATACAAAAAGAGTTATCTATAAAAATATCTAATTCTGTGATCGGGAGAATTTGTGCTGCGCTGTTCGAATCCAACATCTTACATCAAACAGATGCTTCTCTATCCTTTAAAATTAAGACTTTTGTCATTTTACAAGAATAAAAACTATAAAATTTTTATAACAAAATCTGATAACTGATGGCACCACACATTTTTCTGTTTTGCTTCATAATATAAAAGCAATATATTATTTTAATAAGATATCGTAACAGCCGGAAAAGTTACTCAACTCGTGTCACTAGATTTTTTACATTTATGAACCGAAAAGGGAGTAAAATAAAAAAATTGAATTTTTTATAAGTTTACGATATATTAACGTTAGTCGACATTGCTTCATTTATTATTTTTCCTGGTAAAATCGATATTATTTTATTATCTCAACGACAATAATAATTGCAAAGTTTTACAATTAAATATCAGAAACTAAACAAAATATTCTTTCTACTGTATGTCTACTTATTTCTATAGTTTTGTAATGTAACGTATACTCTATACAACATAATTTTTGCAGAGGTTTTCGTTAAGTTACCGTAAAGTAGTCGCTTTATTAAATTAATATGTTCTATGAGAATTACAGTAAAACTTTCTTGTTTTTAAAGACAAAATTAATTGAAAATTTAATTTTCAATTTATTCTTAAATTTTAATTAAGTATGTAATTTTGAAAGAACAAATATAACTGGCTTATAAAATATCTTATCTAATATATTGCAATTTCTGGATCTTATTTTATGAAAATGTATTATTGTAAGTTTAGAACTAAACAATTCCTTTTTCGTTCCTTCCACTCTTCTCTGCATTTGAATTTTGTATTTAATTTTAAATATATGCTGTCTACCTCAAATTAGTAGTGTCTTGCCTTTGTACATCATACTTTTCCTTTAGCAATAGAGTCGTGCCGGTCATCGACGTAACACTTTTGGGGGAAATTTTTAAATTCAAATAACATCACTTCCGGTTTGCATGGGAAGTTCGTGTATATTACGTAGGAAACTTGTTATGAAATAAATTATTTCAAATATACCTTTTTAAAATGCATTTATTTTTACTATATTAAAATTATAAACTCTTGTTATGTACGCCACTTCCAAATCTATTATTAATATTTTTTCATTGTATACCTATAGAAGATTTAGCAAACTTTACAGCTTTTTCGACCCTGGTGAGTGATGAAGCCTGGCTTACCCTGGAGTTAGTCGCTCGGATTCGGTCCTGGATGACCCAAAATGCTGAATTTCTGCTTTCACCGAACATCCGATCGAATATAAAAACTAAAAAATTCTACTAGAAGCTTNAAGTTAATATTGTACAGACGATAATAATACTGTACAGACGATAGTAAACTCAACTTACCCGTTTAAACTCTGTGTAGCGTGTAAGGCCAGGAACACACATGCGTAAAATTCGGCGTAAAATCTAGAATAAAACAGAAAACGTAAAAATTTTTCTGAAATTTTGGCTGAAACAGAACTGAAAATAGAGTAGAGCATGTCTGTACTTTTTACGCCGAAAAATTTTACGCCAAAATTCCTCCAATAAAAAGAAGTCTTTCCTGTGACGTCAAAGTAGACACGTGGTTTTTATTTTAATAATGGCGGCAATGAGGGTTTATCCTACAATTGGGAGGGTCTGGAAAAATAGAGGAGTTTATTGAATTTCTTCGACCACATCAGTATCATGTATAAAGATACTGTATTTAAACATCATTTATGGATAGCTACTGGTGTTAAATTTCAAATAATAGGTAAGTCTAGTAGAATCGATATATAGGCGTAGTATTTAGATCACACGTTCCTTATTTGAATTCGGAATACAACTCTATTAATTTAAATTTTCTATATTATAGCAGAGGAAGTGGAGAAAAAATGGAAGGTACAAAGGAATAGATAGCCTCTATGAGAGGAAAAAATTAATAAAATTAGCACTGTTGGTGGCAGTGGTGTTTCCTATTCGGCCAGAATTTTTNTTCGGGATATATCATACAAAAGAAATATTTTTACTTTTTCAGTCGTACTGGTGACAATTTTGCATTACATTTTTTGTGTTTTTACTTTATCACAATCAGCCTCAAGAATTGTTTTATTATTAATCATACAAAAACAAGTGGAATATAAAAAAATTGCCCAAATAAAAAATCATGATAATTTTGGAGAATCTTAAAGTTTTTCTAATCTTGGAAGTTTTTCTTTGGTAAAGATAAGCTTGTCGCTTCGAAGCGAAATGTAAAAAAACATTAAAATAAATAAATTTTTGTAGGCATCGCTTGTAAGAATAAAATGAAATTTTATCCTAAAAGTTAAGCGATAAAAGTACAACAGCTGTATGGGAATATACTCTTGTAAAGTTTGACCTATCGATTTGAAAATTTCGCCAGCTCTTCATTAATTAATGACGAGAGAAGCTTAAGTTTAAAATTTGAGCTTTTTAGGCCAAGTAGTTTCTCTAGAAGTGTCTGCAATGCCGGATGAAGAAAAGAAGAAAAATAAACAAAATACAGCTGTTTTGGCGACATTTTTTCCATATTTTCGATTGTTTATAGTTTGAACCTGTTTATAGAAAAACCTACGATTTTGCACCACACTACCCAAAAACAAGTGGGAATTCTCATTCCTGTGATCATAATACGGTCAATCACTTGACGCAAAAACTAATATATCGGTTCATACTCTACATTTAATTACAATTACAATCTTATACAATTCTTCCAATGTAATTCTTTTACTCTGTGTTCATAGTATTTTTAATATTGCTTACGCCATTATTTACTCTAATACACTTCTCTCGATATAGGATAACATTGTCTCTTTACACTAGGCACTGTCACATATCACCACTAAAAAAAAGAAATACGGTATTGCTGCGCTGTGCTTTACTTCTCCCATTAAGCATTACCCGTAGCAAAAATATACAGGCAGTTTATACCCCGTTGCAACGTTCAACGATAAGGTTTCACAAAAGAAAATATTAATTTTAAAAATAAAAAAAATCGTTCCACAAATTCGTAGCTTGTACTATGTTGTTCATACGGTCACGTGTATGAGAATAATTGAAGTGTCCGCCTTAGTTTTGAAATTTCACAGTTCTTCTCTCGTGAAATATTTCAAATGGTCGATTTTAGATAAAATTGGGTATTATTAAAACTATAATAATTTAAAATGTATAGTAATGATATAAATGGATACGTATAAAAATATTTAATGATTAGGACAAAAGAGTAATCAAAATACTGCTTACTTTTTATTATCAGCAGAATCATTAATTTAGTTATTTCTCATTGTATATGTAATTAAATTCCAATATTTTTAATCTATGTAATAAAAGTTATCGCTATTAAAGAAATAAATGGACAATAAGAGTATTTTATCGTAGAACTTTTCTATACGTCAATTTGTACATAAAAAGAAAGTTTGTATTCATACTATCCAATCGAATTTATGTGTTTTTCTGCATTTTTTGTATATATACTGCATGAAAAATGTTTACATTATGAGAATTTCCCAGTTTGTCTGCTGTATACAATAGGTAAGTAGGTAATTTCTTACATGCGATTCAACTTTCAAACTTTTTCATAAAAATTCTTCATTACCTCTTTGGTAATAACTATATTAAAGATTTTAACAATAATTTCTTATCTTCAATCGCAAACTTTGGTAATCTAAATGTTGTCTTTTCTTTTTCTTCTCATACCTTTTCTCCTCTACACTTGTGGCTTTTTTTTACTTGTTTCTTCCTGCGCCCTTCTGGCTTTCAAGAATTCAGGCTCACAGTTCTTATCTTTCTAGTTCGAGAGAAGTGAGAATATTGCCAACTAATCGGAAATATTTTCAATAACGGTCATTACTAATCACTGCCAAAATGGAAGCAAAGTACAGTATTACTCTTTGTTACCAACAATCAATTATCCTTCTGTTGCTAACAAGAGTTTTTCATTCTTATCGAAAAAGCACATTCCGTATATTCACTTTAGAAACTCCAAACGTTTAACAGTTTCACTGAAAAACAAATAATTATTATTTTAAGTAAACATCTTTTTGTTGAAATTACTATTAGGCTTCAATTTTCAATTTGCAAACTAATACATTCGCACTGTCGTCAGCTTGTCCATCCATCCTTCGTTAATCTCGAGAACAGAGTTAAATACAGGAATATCAAAACCATACGGACAACTTATTTTAAAATTTTAAAATTAAACTACAATTAAAAAGTGCAGCCGGACATTGTCGTAATGTGGCAATAAGTAATTACTCGTTTTCTCTTATGTTCTAGTGAAATAAAGACGAATTATTCCAATCTGAAATTTTTTTATTTACCTTTAAAAGTCGATACTTAAATTTCATTTGAAAATATTTCTGAATATTTCTGAGTATTCTTCTTATTTTCTTAGCAAATAATAGAGTAAAATCTCTCTACGTTAATATACCAAACATAACTCTGAATCGCTGAAAAATCATCGTTTTGTCTTAAAAGTGTTTACATTCCTGTTGAATTTTTGCAAGTGTACTTCAGATACTAGCCACCATAATCAAATTTTTATATAGTGGTCCGAACAATGAAATTCGTCGAGCATCGAGGAAATACGACATGGCAATATATAAGCGATCTGCCAAGAATGGTTGCATCCAGGAAGAATTTTCTGATAAACTGGCATTCGTTTTGGTCTCAGACCGGTGACGAAAACCCAAATTCTTCAGCCGACCATTCGGCACGTCATACGTCAACCTAATACTAGTATTCAGTGGTTTTACCATTTGGTCATTGATGGGCTCGATCATTAGCGAAAATGCCTACATACATATTTCTTGAATATATTACCGTGATTCCACGTTTATGTGTACATGTGATTAGCAAGGTTACGGCCAAAGTTTTTACTTCTAAAACGTCGAGCGCCGCTATCTTGTAAGCGACACCCGACTTTCGACGTTTACGTTTTAGAAATGAAAATTTCGGCCGGAACTTCGCTAATAACGTTTAAGTATTAATGCTGTCAATGCTCATACATCCAATGGCATAAATTGTATTCGAATGCTACAATCACGCAATTCAGAAACACGAGTTGTAAGTACGTGCAGGCAGAGAAATGAAAGTAATTCTACCGAAAGTATACTTTAAATACTTCATGGATCGACCATTACGCTGTCTTTCATTTCTGGTGATTAAATTACTTCCAGATTTTGAATATGCGTACGTTTAAATGATTAATTAATTTACTGATTAACCTTCCAACACATTCAGCACTAAATATTTGAGTATTAATTTTTGTCTGTTAATCTACATTATTTGATTAAATTTAATTTGCACTCAACACAGCTTACAAAACACAATGAGTACAGTTAGATTATAGTGAGGTGTAAAGAGTCTTCAAAATGTCTAGAAATACATCAAAAGATTCCTGAAATTTAAATAATTATCATTTTTTTCTCAACGTCCGAATAATATCTAGTGAATTAAAAATTTCTAAAACTGTGCATTTAATTTACATAATCTAACAATATAAATTATTCCCCCGCGTGTAGGAAGGAAGAATTTGTGAAAGATAAAAACCGTTGGATTTCTTTTGGTTCTTCTTGTATTGAATGCGATGATTGGTGAGTAATCAGTCATCCCGTTTAACGATACATGAAATATTTCATAAAATTACCGTTTATATTTTAGAATTTAATGGAAATTTTAAACATTTTTTTCAGCGACTTTTTCAATGGTGGAAGCCACTCTATGTAAGTTGTGCGAAGGTAAAGGTATATGCACCTTGTATGGAAAATGCATGAATAATAAATGTGTATGCCCGGGTCGAAGTGATTCCTCACACGACTACGAAAATTAATGATCAGAAAATAAGAATGGTAATATAAATGTACGCAGAATTAAAAATTAAATATGTTTAAAGGCATAGTCTATGTTTGCTTTTTAAAGATGCTCGTAAGTCACAAGCTGTTAATTAAGGCAGCCAATGAAACGTTTAATATGAAACGAATTAAGTTGTCTTTCTTAGGCGCACCATATTTACTTCTTCACAATTTAATATTTATAGAAGAAATTGCGGTCGAACCGACATCTAAACGTGAACAATGCTGTGTAATTTATTCGTTGCCATAAAAATAGCGCATCGACAAGGAGTTGTATGACCTGATTTAATAAACATTTGCGAAAATTTAGACGAATAATCTCGAATTATTCTGTTTAATTAAAGTTCAGACTATAACGGTGCAAATTTCATATGGGATATTATGCGTATATAAACCATAGCGGGCTAATGTAATGCATTTATTAATTTAGATTCCATTGGACTTAGGCTTAACGAAAAGTGAAAATGAGTGGAAAGACCCCGTTCGTCGTCTCTGTCAAGGCCGATCAATTGTTACGGAAAGAGATTCGTCGGAAAATTATTGGCACTAGTTGTGATATTTGGCTTAAAAATGTTTAAAAATACGTAAAATTAGAAACATCGTAGTCTATACTTACCGATAAAATCGACGCAAAAGAAAAGAAACTGAGAAAAACATTCGAAACGAGAAAATTTTCATCGCACGAAATAAAAATCCAACCGTTCGCAATAACAATCAACCACCGCTCGCGACAATAAAACTTTGACAATTTGTTAGTACACAGAGTTTTATTGTTGCGTTGTCACGAAATTTAATATTAAGAGTTTGGCCGAATTGCGTGATTTCCGCGGACCTTTCCTTGCATATACAACTAATGTACAGTACATATATGCTTTACAGTTGATTCCTCAGACCGACCGAAGACACAAGTTCCAATCTCATTCACGATTCAAACATTTTCTAAATCTCAGAGATGTTTACTTTCCGAAGCTACAGATTATTAAGTTTCTACTAATATACGTTAATCAAATTTATCTATATCTATATCTATACTCTATACTACTATATAAAGTGTAGTGATGTGCAGGATCGTTAAAAATGTATATCCGCGGATACGGATACGGATCATTAGTGTCTAGATCCGCGGATACGGATACGGATCTCAACTTTCGTACTCAGTCGGCGCCGGTGCGTGTGACCTTGGACCGATAGTTGACGGTTTGCGTTAGTAACGCGACGTGTTTNAAAATTTTGACAGCACGAACTAAAAATTCAACCGTTCGCAATAACAATCAACGACCGCTCGCGACAATAAAACTCCGACAATTTGTTAGTACGCAGAGTTTTATTGTTGCGTTGTCACGAAAGTTAATATTAAGAGTTTGGCCAAATTGCGTGATTTCCGCAAACCTTTCCTTGCATATACAGCTACTGTACAGTACATATATGCTTTACAGTTGATTCCTCAGACCGACCGAAGACACAAGTTCTAATCTCATTCGCGATTCAAACATTTTCTAAATCTCAGAGATGTTTACTTTCCGAAGCTACAGATTATTCAGTTTCTACTAATATACGTTAATCAAATTTATTAAAATGTTAATTCTATAACAGAGGAGTTTCAAAATCTTGCTTAGCATTCCACTTTGAATTCTTTAATATACGATAGTACATTCTCTCATTCTTTTTCACGAATTTTTTATATGATTTAATATTTGTGGCACTTGCTTATTTTTGTGAAAATTCTTAAAACCGTTTTGGGCATTTCTTCATACCTGTAGAGGATTTAGCAAACTTTACAGCTTTTTCGACTCTGGTGAGTGATGAAGCCTGACGTATCCTGGAGTTAGTCGCTCGGATTCGGTCCTGGATGACCCAAAATGCTGGGTTTCTGCTTTCACCGAACATCCGATCGAATATAAAAACTAAAAAATTCTACTAAAAGCTTTTCTTACAATTTTGTAATGGACCTCTATTCGTGATCCTACGCATTTACAATCTGTTTTCAATGTTGAAAGTTATAATTTTGTACTCCGGCGTAAAAATCGATTTTTTGGAAATGAAATTGTCTTGTCTATTTACTTTAACATTTTTGTTTACTTTATGTTGATTAAATTTTCGTAGAATAACAATTTACTTTCGAATACTGTCGCTTATCAAGCATCGAAACATATTGGTAAAGGTAGAACTGGTTACAAGTCTTCGAGAGTAAAAACTCCTTTTAAAACAATTCGGTAAGTTACAACATATTATAAATGCGTTACTATATATAAATTATCTTTAAGAATAAAATAACAATTTTGATATAGAACTAAACATAATTTAACTTACACCAACTCTTTAGTGAAATTAATATTACTCTTAATATTTCTAAACACTTCGCAATGAGCATTTGTAATATTCTTAAGAAGGCGGGTAACGTGTCAGTCAACCGCTTTGAGGGACCAGGGATCGAATACCGCCATCAATTCCAGGAATATTTTTGCGGAAGGTTTCTTCCCGGTCCCTCGCCACCCGATTAGCTCATAGTACACCTGACAGAACACACGACGGATATAATTATAAACAGATCATTTCTTTAAAAGCGAAAACGAAATAATAATAAAAATTAATGAATAAATATAAATACTTCTAACAAGATGAAAGATCGTGAATTATTTTTAATTTATAAATAGCTAATTACAAAGGACGTGTAACAGAGCATTAGGCAAGAAAGTCTATGAATAATTGAAACGTTAAGCAAAACAATGCGTTTTTATTGGTATTATGGCTACCACACGCTACTTATAGGCACATCGTTTTAATACTTACAATTTTAAAATGAAAAATGAATACTTAAAAATTGATCAAAGAAACGTCAACACAATAAAATAAATAAATAAAAAAACGGTGCACGCTTAGTCCATCCTCAACCCACATTTTCCTTAAAGCAGTCAACAACTTTGATCATTCATAAATAAACACAGACTAAACTGAAAATAATGTTCAAGTGATATCACTATTATTATCGTAAACATTTTATGACTATTTTGCGTGCAATTATTGAGTCATTTCAACGCACATGAAAATAAATTAATAGTTATTAATTAATAATTAATATTTTACTTTAAGATACAAAATAATATTTGAGGGTCGAAGAAGTGTTTTCTAGGTAATCGCATCGCTTGTTTATTCACAAATTTCATTGCTTATAATTTAAATTTTACCAGAAATTTTTCTTTTCAGATTACGAAACTTGGCAGACAACAATATGAATTCCTTAATTCAATTGAACAGAATCAAGAAGTTTACAGACGAAGAAGAAATTCAACTTTCCACCTACGGAAACCGATGGAAATCATTGGCCATGTCCATGAAATTCCTTGGTTTGAAGTTAGAAAAGAGATTCACCCCACATATTATTTTCATGTTAATAGCAGCAAAAATATTTGCAATCTATTTCATCTACAAAAATATTATATTATTGACAAATTATTCTTCTTCGTTAGTTAATTGGATGATATTTGCATATTATCTTTTCCGTCTTTCCATAAATGTGTTCCTTCTGTATCACTTTCATCTGAATAAGAAAAAAATTATGTCGAAATTAAATGATTTGTATGAAGTTTCTGGTATAAGCAGAGAGATTTCCAACAAGTCCAGATCAATGTTAATTAAGGTCTGTATCATTTGGTTCAGCAGTATCGTTACCAATATCGTGAATTACCTCATTATCACTAAGAAGAAATTTAAGTTTAATAGCACTAAACAGATTTTTCACACAAACTTCGATGATTATAGAGGGGATATCATTGAATTTCTACCACATTTCGTTTCCAGCGTTACTATTACTCTTCAGTTCTATTTTTTACTACTTTTTTTCTGTTCCATATGCAAAGATTTTGAGTATTCTTTCCTGTTAGTTCGTAAAAAACTGGTTGATAATTGCAATCCGAAAGAAATCAAAGCAGCATCATTTAAATATATGCAAATATCGGGCATAATAAATGATATAGAAAATATTTACTCTCCCGTGTTATTTCTGTGGTCGACTTTGATCGTTGGAAATGTCATATTTAGCATTGGTCATCATTTACAGAACGTTATGTCTTTTACCTTGTCCGACATGATAATATTATTCTATTTTTATGGTGTTCAATTTTTATTGTTTTCTGATATTTGTTTCTCTTCGTCGAATATGAACAGAGAGGCCAAAACGTTCGCAATGTCTCTTTACAAGTCCTCACTTTCTATCGACGATCCAGCCATTCAGCAATTTGCCTTTCGATTTTCTGTAGAGATTTTGCAAGATTTGCCTAATTTTTCTGCTTGGAATATGTTTTACATCGATAATAATCTCACAATGACAATTTTTAGTGCCGTTGTCACTTACAGTCTCATTATGTATCAATTCTCAAAAAAGGAATAATGAAAAGGACTCACATAATCAAGGACGATCCTCACCGTTCATCTTTGCCAAGAAAATACTGTATTCAAACGAAAAAAACATGCTTATTTGTTATCACAATTTATTGCACATATATGTAATTTCGAACGTTAAAAAATGACCCACGAAGTAAATAAATCAATCGAAATTCACTAATCATTATAAAAGTTTTGGAGAATATATTGTATTATTTTG
>NW_019384456.1:311029-320168 GCF_000671375.1 Centruroides sculpturatus
GCCCTTCTGGCTTTCAAGAATTTAGGCTCACAGTTTTTATCTTTCTAGTTCGAGAGAAGAGAGAGTATTGCCAACTAATCGGAAATATTTTCAATAAGGGTCATTACTAATCACTGCCAAAATGGAAGCAAGTATTAGCAATTGACTCTTTGTTACCAACAATCAATTATCCTTCTGTTGCTTACAAGAAGTTTTTCATTCTTATTGGAAAAGCACATTCTGTACATTTACTTTAGAAACTTCAAACGTTTTTAACAGTTTCTCTGAAAAACAAATAATTATTATTTTAAGTAAACATCTTTTTGTTGAAATTACTATTAGGCTTCAATTTTCAATTTGCAAACTAATACATTCGCACTGTCGTCAGCTTGTCCATCCATCCTTCGTTAATCTCGAGAACAGAGTTAAATGCAGGAATATCAAAACCCAACGAAAAACTTATTTTAAAATTTTAAAATTAAACTACAATTAAAAAGTGCAGCCGGACATTGTCGTAATGTGGCAATAAGTAATTACTCGTTTTCTCTTATGTTCTAGTGAAATAAAGACGAATTATTCCAATCTGAAATTTTTTTATTTACCTTTAAAAGTCGATACTTAAATTTCATTTGAAAATATTTCTGAATATTTCTGAGTATTCTTCTTATTTTCTTAGCAAATAATAGAGTAAAATCTCTCTACGTTAATATACCAAACATAACTCTGAATCGCTGAAAAATCATCGTTTTGTCTTAAAAGTGTTTACATTCCTGTTGAATTTTTGCAAGTGTACTTCAGATACTAGCCACCATAATCAAATTTTTATATAGTGGTCCGAACAATGAAATTCGTCGAGCATCGAGGAAATACGACATGGCAATATATAAGCGATCTGCCAAGAATGGTTGCATCCAGGAAGAATTTTCTGATAAACTGGCATTCGTTTTGGTCTCAGACCGGTGACGAAAACCCAAATTCTTCAGCCGACCATTCGGCACGTCATACGTCAACCTAATACTAGTATTCAGTGGTTTTACCATTTGGTCATTGATGGGCTCGATCATTAGCGAAAATGCCCACATACATATTTCTTGAATATATTACCGTGATTCCACGTTTATGTGTACATGTGATTAGCAAGGTTACGGCCAAAGTTTTTACTTCTAAAACGTCGAGCGCCGCTATCTTGTAAGCGACACCCGACTTTCGACGTTTACGTTTTAGAAATGAAAATTTCGGCCGGAACTTCGCTAATAACGTTTAAGTATTAATGCTGTCAATGCTCATACATCCAATGGCATAAATTGTATTCGAATGCTACAATCACGCAATTCAGAAACACGAGTTGTAAGTACGTGCAGGCAGAGAAATGAAAGTAATTCTACCGAAAGTATACTTTAAATACTTCATGGATCGACCATTACGCTGTCTTTCATTTCTGGTGATTAAATTACTTCCAGATTTTGAATATACGTACGTTTAAATGATTAATTAATTTACTGATTAACCTTCCAACACATTCAGCACTAAATATTTGAGTATTAATTTTTGTCTGTTAATCTACATTATTTGATTAAATTTAATTTGCACTCAACACAGCTTACAAAACACAATGAGTACAGTTAGATTATAGTGAGGTGTAAAGAGTCTTCAAAATGTCTAGAAATACATCATAAGATTCCTGAAATTTAAATAATTATGTTTTTTTCTGAACGTCCGAATAATATCTAGTGAATTAAAAATTTCGAAAACTGTGCATTTAATTTACATAATCTAACACTATAAATTATTCTTCCGCGTGTAGGAAGGAAGAATTTGTGAAAGATAAAAACCGTTGGATTTCTTTTGGTTCTTCTTGTATTGAATGCGATGATTGGTGAGTAATCAGTCATCCCGTTTAACGATACATGAAATATTTCATAAAATTACCGTTTATATTTTAGAATTTAATGGAAATTTTAAACATTTTTTTCAGCGACTTTTTCAATGGTGGAAGCCACTCTATGTAAGTTGTGCGAAGGTAAAGGTATATGCACCTTGTATGGAAAATGCATGAATAATAAATGTGTATGCCCGGGTCGAAGTGATTCCTCACACGACTACGAAAATTAATGATCAGAAAATAAGAATGGTAATATAAATGTACGCAGAATTAAAAATTAAATATGTTTAAAGGCATAGTCTATGTTTGCTTTTTAAAGATGCTCGTAAGTCACAAGCTGTTAATTAAGGCAGCCAATGAAACGTTTAATATGAAACGAATTAAGTTGTCTTTCTTAGGCGCACCATATTTACTTCTTCACAATTTAATATTTATAGAAGAAATTGCGGTCGAACCGACATCTAAACGTGAACAATGCTGTGTAATTTATTCGTTGCCATAAAAATAGCGCATCGACAAGGAGTTGTATGACCTGATTTAATAAACATTTGCGAAAATTTAGACGAATAATCTCGAATTATTCTGTTTAATTAAAGTTCAGACTATAACGGTGCAAATTTCATATGGGATATTATGCGTATATAAACCATAGCGGGCTAATGTAATGCATTTATTAATTTAGATTCCATTGGACTTAGGCTTAACGAAAAGTGAAAATGAGTGGAAAGACCCCGTTCGTCGACTCTGTCAAGGCCGATCAATTGTTACAGAAAGAGATTCGTCGGAAAATTATTGGCACTAATTGTGATATTCAGCTTAACAATGTTCAAAAATACGTAAAATTAGAAACATCGTAGTCTATACTTACCGATAAAATCGACGCAAAAGAAAAGAAACTGAGAAAAACATTCGAAACGAGAAAATTTTGACAGCACGAACTAAAAATTCAACCGTTCGCAATAACAATCAACGACCGCTCGCGACAATAAAACTCCGACAATTTGTTAGTACGCAGAGTTTTATTGTTGCGTTGTCACGAAAGTTAATATTAAGAGTTTGGCCAAATTGCGTGATTTCCGCAAACCTTTCCTTGCATATACAGCTACTGTACAGTACATATATGCTTTACAGTTGATTCCTCAGACCGACCGAAGACACAAGTTCTAATCTCATTCGCGATTCAAACATTTTCTAAATCTCAGAGATGTTTACTTTCCGAAGCTACAGATTATTCAGTTTCTACTAATATACGTTAATCAAATTTATTAAAATGTTAATTCTATAACAGAGGAGTTTCAAAATCTTGCTTAGCATTCCACTTTGAATTCTTTAATATACGATAGTACATTCTCTCATTCTTTTTCACGAATTTTTTATATGATTTAATATTTGTGGCACTTGCTTATTTTTGTGAAAATTCTTAAAACCGTTTTGGGCATTTCTTCATACCTGTAGAGGATTTAGCAAACTTTACAGCTTTTTCGACTCTGGTGAGTGATGAAGCCTGACGTATCCTGGAGTTAGTCGCTCGGATTCGGTCCTGGATGACCCAAAATGCTGGGTTTCTGCTTTCACCGAACATCCGATCGAATATAAAAACTAAAAAATTCTACTAAAAGCTTTTCTTACAATTTTGTAATGGACCTCTATTCGTGATCCTACGCATTTACAATCTGTTTTCAATGTTGAAAGTTATAATTTTGTACTCCGGCGTAAAAATCGATTTTTTGGAAATGAAATTGTCTTGTCTATTTACTTTAACATTTTTGTTTACTTTATGTTGATTAAATTTTCGTAGAAAAACAATTTACTTTCGAATACTGTCGCTTATCAAGCATCGAAACATATTGGTAAAGGTAGAACTGGTTACAAGTCTTCGAGAGTAAAAACTCCTTTTAAAACAATTCGGTAAGTTACAACATATTATAAATGCGTTACTATATATAAATTATCTTTAAGAATAAAATAACAATTTTGATATAGAACTAAACATAATTTAACTTACACCAACTCTTTAGTGAAATTAATATTACTCTTAATATTTCTAAACACTTCGCAATGAGCATTTGTAATATTCTTAAGAAGGCGGGTAACGTGTCAGTCAACCGCTTTGAGGGACCAGGGATCGAATACCGCCATCAATTCCAGGAATATTTTTGCGGAAGGTTTCTTCCCGGTCCCTCGCCACCCGATTAGCTCATAGTACACCTGACAGAACACACGACGGATATAATTATAAACAGATCATTTCTTTAAAAGCGAAAACGAAATAATAATAAAAATTAATGAATAAATACTTCTAACGGGATGAAAGATCATGAATTATTTTTAATTTATAAATAGCTAATTACAAAAGACGTGAAACTGAGCATTACGCAAGATAGTATATGAATAATAGAGACGTTGTGCAAAAGCATGCGTTTTTATTTGGTATTACGGCTACCACACGCTACTTATAGACACATCGTTTTATTACGAACAATTTTAAAATGTAAAATGAATACTTAAAATTTGGTCAAAGAAACGTCAACATAGTAAAATAAATAAATAAAAAAAACAGTTCACGCTTAGTCCATCCTGAACCGACATTTTCCTTAAAGCAGTCAACAACTTTGAGCATTGACGAATAAGCGCATACTAAATTGAAAATAATGTTCAAGTAATATCACCATTATTATCGTAAGAAATCTTTAAATTACATTGCGGGTAATTATAGAGTTACCTCCATGCATATAAAAACAAACTAATATATATTACTCTATATTTTATTTTCAGATATGAAATAATATTTCACGGTTGAAGAAGTTTTCTAGGTAATTGCATCGCTTGTTTATTTACGAATTTCATTGCTTATACTTTAAATTTTACCAGAAATTTTTCTTGTACGATTACGAAAATTGGCAGACAACAATATGAATTCGTTAATTCAATTGAACAGAATCAGGAAGTTTACAAACGAAGAAGAAATTCAACTTTCCACCTACAGACACCGATGGAAGTCATTGGCCATGTCCATGAAATTCCTTGGTTTGAAATTCGAAGAAAGGTTCACTCCACACATAATTTTCATATTGATAGCAGCCAAAATATTTACAATCTTTATCATCTACCAAAATATTATAACATTAAGAAATTACTCTTTTTCGATAGTTAATTGGATCATATTTACATATTTTATTTTCTTTCATTTCGTAAATATATTTTCTTTGTATCATTTTCATCTGAATAAGAAGAAAATTACGGCGAAATTAAATAATTTGTACGAAGTTTCTGGTATTAGCAGAGCGACATGCACTAAGTCCAGATCAATGCTGATTAAAATCTGTTTAACTTGGTTGAATAGTATCGTCTTCAATGTCATGACTTATCTCAATATCGCCAATAAAAGATTCCAATTAGTTGGTGTTAAAGAGATATTTAATATAAACTTCGATGATTATAGAGCAGATATCATTACATTTCTTTCATATTTCTACGGCAACTTTGTCATCCCTATTCAGTTCCAGTTTTTGTTACTTTATTTCTGCTCCATATGCAAAGATTTCGAGTATTCTTTCGCGTTAATTGGTAAAAAAATTGCCGATAAGCGTACTCCGAAACAGATTAAAGAAGCAGCTTTTAATTATATGCAGATATCGGCAATGATAAATGACATAGAAAGTATTTTCTCTCCCGTTTTATTTTTGTGGTCGACTTCGATTGTTGGAAATGTCATATTTAGCATTGGTGGTTATTTTCAGATGGTAAAGTCATCTAGCGACATAACGGACGTAATATCGTTCTTCTGTTGTATAGGATTTCAATTCTTATTGTTTTCTAATGTTTGTTTCTGTTCATCGAATATGAACAGAGAGGCCAAGAAATTTGCAANAAATTAATATTTACATAAATATAGCGTACCGCCACAATAGTTTAGTGCAGTGTTTCCCAACCTTTTTTGTGCTATGCATCACCTAAGCCTTTCTAAAATTCTTATGTCTCCCTAACATATACAGCGGCTATACAGTTAACTTAAACTCTGGACAAGTCTATTTTCGAATTGCCCTCCTTAGCAATCCAATTGGCCCTTGTGGGGCGTGGACCCCACGTTGGGAAACACTGGTTTGTGGCTAGTGTGACACGAGATAGCATAGATTACGTTTGTGTTTTTGGAGAGTGTTGAGTTAAATTAAAATAAAAACAATGTCGACAAAAAAGTTTAGTAGTGTAATATGGAAATATTTTACGATAGTAAATGACGAAGGTGCTATTGCTACCTATCTTTAAAATTTCATATAAGTAATGAAATTCATTAAGATAAAAGATCCGCTAAAGATCCGCTAAAAAGTAACGGATACGGATACGGATACGGATTTTTTTCCCCTCGGATATCCGCGGATACGGATACGGATATCCGGCACATCACTAATAAAGTGACAACGTATTTTTCGTTTGTGACCACTAACCGTGAAAACTACTGAACCAATCGTTATCAAACTTTAACTGTAGCAACTTTATGACCCTCGGAATGTTTACCACTAATCAAACCTGCAGATTTTTTGTTAAACATTCATTTAAAATAAAAGATATCATCTAGGGTTAAGGCTTTTATGTCCAACAGATGGCGCTACGAGTATGACGCCCTAAGTTTGCTTTTCTGTGAAAATGAACTAAAGCAGATCATCTATCTATTTTTATAAATAATAATGTAATGTTCGTTTGTTCCAACCAATTCCTTTGAAATTTTCACACAATTCGAATACGCACGTGTTTTTATATAATATACGTGTCGAAATTCCCCCGCTGAGGGAGATGAACAAGATTGAGGCTTACTGTAAAGAACTCTGCTTCTATTTCTACTATTTTAGATACGGGTTTTTGCGTTTTGATTGCGTTTTAATAGGATACGCCAAGAGAATGTACACTAAGAAAAAATTTTTCGAAAAATCCCCCCCACACGGGGGAAGTGTTATACATTTATAATAGATACATTTTGAGCCACAACAATGCGTGGTGGAGTCTGCTAGTTAAAATGTTAATTCTTTAATAGAGGAGTTTCAAATTCTTGCTTATCATTCCACTTTGAATTCTTTAATATACGATAGTACACAGGGCCGGATTATCGAATAGACAAATGAGACAAATGTCTAGGGCCCTGTTTTTAGAAGGGCCCAGTCAAACTCTATTTTGAAAAGGTTTGTAAATAAGATAGTTTACTTTTCTGTTGGACAACTATATAATACTGGTAAAATGTTATATTATTTAAATATTAACCGAAAAGGTTAAATTAAACAAATAAAAAGGCAAAACCATATTTGGGACATGTCTGGGAAACTCACTACTAAGCGGAATCACTTTGACGCTCAAGGCGGGTCTCGTTCTCATTCTCCAATCTTCTTTGGTATCGCTGCTTTTGGGCGCGATCGTTCAAACTTCGCCGGCCACGACCACGAGGTCGTCCACGATGCATTTTTGGTGAAATTAACCTATCCAATTTCGAAATTTCTCTCCGTTGCAACCCGTCAGCCCGGGTTGAATTTTTGTCGATGCCTAACGAAAATTTCCCGTTTTTGAAAAAAATAATCGTGGCTATTGTATCGTTCGAAATTATTTTTTTATTTTGTACAAACAATACACAGTTTAACCCGATTATAACGTTATCGGATGTAACGACAACCCTAATATAACGTCAAATTTTTATCAGTTTCACGCTTTTAATATACAGTACTAGATAATGTTAAAAAACCCTACTTGTAACATATTTGAAGCACTCCCAAATTTACAAAATTAATTACAAATTTTATTTAACAAAGAAAATACTACGTGTTTAGTCCTAGGGTCAGAGTTCACTTATTAGAACGACTGTGGTTGGTACTCTCACCACCTGACTTTGGTTTGCCTGTTTGTAGAGAGAGTCGCCATTTTGTATTTTACTTTGATTCGGTTCTCGGTCCTCTGGGTAGCTACCTACAAGTCTGGTTTTTTTTATGTGCGCATGATTTGGGCACTTAATATTCTGTGCCAAATTGCAACTCTTGACATGTACTGTACTCCTTCATACCTCTAAGCTGATAACACAGCAGGCATACGATTTTATAAACAAGACATAGTCTTGTTGACAATATTTTAAGATAATATTGTTATTGTATAACAATTTTTGTTAGACATTTAATAAAATAAATTTCAATTTTTTAAATTTATAAACAAACTTCAAACTTTTCTAGAAAAACTAAAATTTATTGTTGTGTATTGAATATTTTTTATTAATAAAAATTTAAGATTTGTTTTAGTTTTTCACATTATTTAGTTTAGTTTTATTTATTATTTTATATTTTTTGTGTGCTCTATCTCTTGTGAGAGGGGAAAGGGGCCCGGTAAGAAGAAAATGTCTAGGGCCCCAAAGTGGGTTAATCCGGCCCTGATAGTAGGCCAGGAATGGGGATCGTTGTAATTTAACAGTATTTCTTCTGGAACAGTAGAGCACATATTTTGTACAGTATTATCGATTTGTGAGACAGTACTTTGTGCAAGCTCATTCTCTTATGAATTATTATGGGGCAAATGTAGTAAAGTATCTTGTAAAGTAGTAGATTTTACTTCTTGCAGTGGCTCCTTATTTTTGCTTCTCTGAGAATTGTCGTTCATTGAAGGGGTAGATATCAAATGTAGTGTTGTATCATCAGCTTGTAGTAGTAAATATGTTATGGACAAAGTGATTAATAATACGGGCATTATGAATAATGACCAACGAAATCGGGCATTGTAATAAATTTCAATGATTTATCAAATTGACCGGTCATTATGAATACTGCTACTACCTAGTCGGGCAAAGTGATGATAATACGTTGAGGAGTGATCATCCGGCATACGTTAGCCAATCAGAACTTACATCTTACTTGCCCACGCGTATTGCATTTAGTACCGAACTTTAAATTTAAATCTATGTGACCAGTAGTTAATCTTTCTTCTTTGACAAAAGTAACGATCATGGAGGAATCATTAAGTGATATGAATAATCGCTTCAACAACCGATTAAACGAGTTAAAAACCAAAAGGGCTGAAGAAGTAGCATATGGTCTTTTAGATATTTTTACAATTTTCGATGCACCAAGTATTCTACAAAGCGATAATGGCAGAGAATTCGCCAATAATGTCATCAAACAAATGTGTAATATGCGGTCCGAGTTAAAAATGGTGCATGGAAAGCCCAGGCACTCACAAAGTCAGGGTTCAGTAGAAAGATGTAATCAAGACGTAGAAAATATGCTTAGTTCTTGGTTGGAGATTAACAATACTAAC
>NW_019384456.1:323576-326977 GCF_000671375.1 Centruroides sculpturatus
TCTTAATTTATAAATAACTGATTACAAAGAATCGGTAACAGAACATTAGGCAAGATAGATACGTGCTAAATAATTGAAAAATTTGAGCAAATCAATGCAATATTTTGTATCGTGGCTACCACACGCTAGTTACAGGCACATTGTTTTATTACGAGCAATTACCCAACGTAAATTCAATACAAAAATGGTCAAACAAGAGTCATCTTAGTAAAATAAGTAATAGAAGCGCTGCATGCCGAGTCCATTTTCAAGCAACATTTTTTCTGAAGGAGTTAACAAGTTTGAGCATTCACCAATAAAGGCAGACTAAACTGAAAGTAATGTTCAAGTAATATCCCTAATATTATCGTAAACATTTTATAACTATTTTGCGTTCAATTATTAAGTCATCTCAACGCACATGAAAATAAATTAATAGATATTAATTAATAATTAATATTTTACTTTCAGATACAAAATAATATTTGAGGGTCGAAGAAGTGTTTTCTAGGTAATCGCATCGCTTGTTTATTCACAAATTTCATTGCTTATAATTTAAATTTTACCAGAAATTTTTCTTTTCAGATTACGAAACTTGGCAGACAACAATATGAGATCCTTAATTCAATTGAACAGAATCAAGAAGTTTACAGACGAAGAAGAAATTCAACTTTCCACCTACGGAAACCGATGGAAATCATTGGCCATGTCCATGAAATTCCTCGGTTTGAAATTCGAGAAAAGGTTCACTCCACACATAATTTTCATGTTGATAGCAGAAAAAATATTTACAATCTTCATCATCTACGAAAATTTTTTAACATTAAGAAATTATTCTTTTTCGTTAGTTAATTGGATCATGCTTACATATTTTATTTTCTTTCATTTCGTAAATATATTTTCTTTGTATCATTTTCATCTGAATAAGAGAAAAATTATGGCGAAATTAAATAATTTGTACGAAGTTTCTGGCATTAGCAGGGAGACATGCACCAAGTCCAGATCAATGCTGATTAAAGTCTGTTTAACTTGGTTGAATAGTATCGTTCTCAATGCCATTATTTATCGTCATATCTCCAGAAAAAGATTCCAATTAGGTGTTAAAGAAATATTTCATATAAACTTCGATGATTATAGAGCAGATATCATTACATTTCTTTCATATTTCTACGGCAACTTTGTCATCCCTATTCAGTTTCAGTTTTTGTTACATTATTTCTGTTCCATATGCAAAGATTTCGAGTATTCTTTCGTGTTAATTCGTAAAAATCTCGCCGATAATCGCACTCCGAAACAGATTAACGAAGCATCTTTCAAGTATATGCAGATATCGGCCATGGTAAATGAAATAGAAAGTATTTACTCTTCCGTTTTATTTCTGTGGTTGAATTCGATTGTTGGAAATGTCATATTTAGCATTGGTGGTTATTTTCAGATGATAAAGTCATCTAGTGACGTAACGGACGTAATATCGTTTTTCTGTTGTATAGGATTTCAATTCTTATTGTTTTCTAACGTTTGTTTGTCTTCATCGAATATGAACAGAGAGGCCAAGGCGTTCGCAATGTCTATTTACAAAACCTCCCTTTCTATTAACGATCAATCTGTTCGACATTTTGCCTTTCAGTTTTCTATGGAAATTTTGCAAGATCTGCCTAATTTTTCTGCTTGGAATATGTTTTGCATCGATAATAATCTCACAATAGCAATTTTTAGTGCCGTTGTCACTTACGGTCTCATTNGTCATATTTAGCATTGGTGGTTATTTTCAGATGGTAAAGTCATCTAGCGACATAACGGACGTAATATCGTTCTTCTGTTGTATAGGATTTCAATTCTTATTGTTTTCTAATGTTTGTTTCTGTTCATCGAATATGAACAGAGAGGCCAAGAAATTTGCAATGTCAATTTACAAAGTTTCGCTTTCTATAAATGATCAATCTGTTCGTCAATTTGCTTTTCAGTTTTCTATGGAAATTTTGCAAGATTTGCCTAAGTTTTCTGCGTGGAATATGTTTTACATCGATAATAATCTCACAATGGCAATTTTTAGCGCCGTTGTCACTTACGGTGTCATTATGTATCAATTCTCAAGCAAGGAGTAACGAAAGGGATTTCTCAAGTGGATATCAATCCTCATACTTTATCGTTGCCGAGAATGTATTGAAATAAGCAGAAAGGCTTATTCTCCATAACAATTTATTGCACATAATTTCGAACCTTAAAAATGACCCGCGAAGAAAATAAATCGATTGAAATTCCTTGTAGGGCCTAACCATTATGAGAAATTTCGATAAAATATTGTATTACTTTGATTATAAATGTCATATTACAAAATTCCAATAAATATTTGTTGGTTAAAATATTTGTTTGCTTTATTTGTCTACGGCAAAGTGACGCGTTGACGATATACACGTGAAATAGCACGTGTTACCGGTTGGTCAAGCATGAACCTGAAAGTAAATTTTGTATAGTGATTCTATTCACTCGGTGGCAGAAGAAAACAAAAATGAGAAAAGGAAATGTTTAACACGTTAATCAAACTATATTAAAATTATAAACTCTTGTTATGTACGCCACTTTCAAATCTATTATTAATATTTTTTCATTGTATATTATAAATCTTTCTTTGACCTATCACTTCAGAATGATGCAAATCGTGCACAATTTGTACACATTTTAATTGTGCAGTTTCTACATATCGGTTTCTTTCACTTACAGTATTAGCATGTATACTTTTGATGGACAAATGCAACACTTCTTCCATTTCCTACAGTTATTAGCTCATTATTACCTCTTAACTTCATTAATGTTGCTCACAACTTGATATAGGTCAAAATGTAGTTTTTCATTTTAAATACTTTCAAATGTTGAAACCAAAATGTTGAGTACTACACTTATCTATTTAAACTCTGATCTAACCTTCTTTATAATAAACTAGCAGACCCTGCCAAGTACTGCGAAAAATTCGTTGAACTTTGCAGACATTTGGAGAAATAATTTTTATAGTCGTTGAATAAGAAATGTTTCTTTCAGAAAAAATGTGTAAAATTACAGTGCTGTATTAGACTTACGGTATTTAATTTACATACTGTACAGACGATAGTAAACTCAACTTACTAGCCTAAACTCTCCGTAGCGTGGCTCTGGACGGCGGAAAGTATATATATAATTATAATAAAGTTAAAATAAATTAAGTTAATATATAATTATATATACAGTACCTAATTTATATATAATTTATATATAATACTGTACAGACGACAGTAAACTCAATTTACCCTCCTAAACTCTCCGTAGCGTGGCGCTGGACGGCGGAAACTAGTTCGGCTGCTCGTCCGCGATGACGAGTTGGCGATGACGTTTTACCGCGTTTTACGCGTCCCTTTTAGCGTCTTTATACGAATATTGTCGCAATTTTT
>NW_019384456.1:329942-349587 GCF_000671375.1 Centruroides sculpturatus
TCTTAATTTATAAATAACTGATTACAAAGAATCGGTAACAGAACATTAGGCAAGATAGATACGTGCTAAATAATTGAAAAATTTGAGCAAATCAATGCAATATTTTGTATCGTGGCTACCACACGCTAGTTACAGGCACATTGTTTTATTACGAGCAATTACCCAACGTAAATTCAATACAAAAATGGTCAAACAAGAGTCATCTTAGTAAAATAAGTAATAGAAGCGCTGCATGCCGAGTCCATTTTCAAGCAACATTTTTTCTGAAGGAGTTAACAAGTTTGAGCATTCACCAATAAAGGCAGACTAAACTGAAAGTAATGTTCAAGTAATATCCCTAATATTATCGTAAACATTTTATAACTATTTTGCGTTCAATTATTAAGTCATCTCAACGCACATGAAAATAAATTAATAGATATTAATTAATAATTAATATTTTACTTTCAGATACAAAATAATATTTGAGGGTCGAAGAAGTGTTTTCTAGGTAATCGCATCGCTTGTTTATTCACAAATTTCATTGCTTATAATTTAAATTTTACCAGAAATTTTTCTTTTCAGATTACGAAACTTGGCAGACAACAATATGAGATCCTTAATTCAATTGAACAGAATCAAGAAGTTTACAGACGAAGAAGAAATTCAACTTTCCACCTACGGAAACCGATGGAAATCATTGGCCATGTCCATGAAATTCCTCGGTTTGAAATTCGAGAAAAGGTTCACTCCACACATAATTTTCATGTTGATAGCAGAAAAAATATTTACAATCTTCATCATCTACGAAAATTTTTTAACATTAAGAAATTATTCTTTTTCGTTAGTTAATTGGATCATGCTTACATATTTTATTTTCTTTCATTTCGTAAATATATTTTCTTTGTATCATTTTCATCTGAATAAGAGAAAAATTATGGCGAAATTAAATAATTTGTACGAAGTTTCTGGCATTAGCAGGGAGACATGCACCAAGTCCAGATCAATGCTGATTAAAGTCTGTTTAACTTGGTTGAATAGTATCGTTCTCAATGCCATTATTTATCGTCATATCTCCAGAAAAAGATTCCAATTAGGTGTTAAAGAAATATTTCATATAAACTTCGATGATTATAGAGCAGATATCATTACATTTCTTTCATATTTCTACGGCAACTTTGTCATCCCTATTCAGTTTCAGTTTTTGTTACATTATTTCTGTTCCATATGCAAAGATTTCGAGTATTCTTTCGTGTTAATTCGTAAAAATCTCGCCGATAATCGCACTCCGAAACAGATTAACGAAGCATCTTTCAAGTATATGCAGATATCGGCCATGGTAAATGAAATAGAAAGTATTTACTCTTCCGTTTTATTTCTGTGGTTGAATTCGATTGTTGGAAATGTCATATTTAGCATTGGTGGTTATTTTCAGATGATAAAGTCATCTAGTGACGTAACGGACGTAATATCGTTTTTCTGTTCTATAGGATTTCTATTCTTATTGTTTTCTAACGTTTGTTTGTCTTCATCGAATATGAACAGAGAGGCCAAGGCGTTCGCAATGTCTATTTACAAAATCTCCCTTTCTATTAACGATCAATCTGTTCGACATTTTGCCTTTCAGTTTTCTATGGAAATTTTGCAAGATCTGCCTAATTTTTCTGCTTGGAATATGTTTTGCATCGATAATAATCTCACAATAGCAATTTTTAGTGCCGTTGTCACTTACGGTCTCATTATGTATCAATTCTCAAGCAAGCAATAACGAAAAGGATCTCTCAAGTGGACATCCATCCTCACACTTCATCGTTGCAGAGAATGTATTGAAATGAACAGGAAAGTTTATTTTCTATCACAAATTATTGCACATAATTTCGAACGTTAAAACTGACCCACGAAGAAAATAAATCGATTGAAATTTCACTGTAACTGTCATAAATCGTTTCGATAAAATATTGTTATATTTAGATTATAAATGTCATATTACAAAATTCCAATAAATATTTGTTGGTTAAAATATTTGTTTGATTTATTTGTCTGAGGCAAAGTGACATGTTGGCGATCAACACGTGAAATAGCTGTGGAACCGGTTGGTCAGGCATGAGCCCGGAACTAAAAATTGTATAGTGGTTCTATTCACTCGGTGGCAGAAGAAAACAAAAATGAGAAAAGGAAATGTTAAACACGTTAATCAAGCTATATTAAAATTTTAAACTCTTGTTATGTACGCCACTTTCAAATCTATTATTAATATTTTTCCATTGTATATTATAAATCTTTCTTTGACCTAGCACTTCAGAATGATGCAAATCGTGCACAATTTGTACACATTTTAATTGTGCACTTTCTGCATATCGGTTTCTTTCACTTACAGTATTGGCATGTTTACTTTTGATGGACAAATGCAACATTTCTTCTATTTCCTACAGTTTTTAGCTCATTATTACCTCTTAACTTCATTAATGTTGCTCACAACTTGATATAGATCAAAATGTAGTTTTTATTGTAAATACTTTCAAATGTTAAAACCAAAATGTTGAGTACTACACTTATCTGTTCAAACTTTTATCTAACCTTCTTTATAATAAATAAAGAAAATATAAAAATTAGCTAGATTCGAGATGAAACAATCTCGATTTATATCACTTATCTAATTCCCTAATTCTCAAATTTAGGGGCAAACAAAACGATCTAGATTTAGACGAGAAAAATAAATTATAAAGTTACAATCAGGGTAACACGTGGTACAGACTTCAATGTTTTGACTTAAAATAAAATGGCGGTCGAAATTACCCGTCGTTTTCACCATGAGCGCTGTATTTAAGTTGATAGCCAGTCTGTATAGTATATTCTAGCTCGTTGATCCTACAGACATTTAGATTTTAAATTATTTTTACAAAATAATGATATAATAAAAAACATTTATAATGCTTTTCATTTTATATAAAATATCCATTAAATTTAAACTTTTTAAAGCATTCATAAAGTTTATTAATATAAAATTCAGATGGCCAAAGCGTAATAACGAATTCCTCAGTCAGTAGACACAAATTCGAATTTGAGTCTCTACACACTTTGCAAAAGGCATTTGTTCTTAAGAAAAAGGGTAATGTGTCAGTCTACGGCTCTAAGGGGCTAGAATCGAATTACGGCGAGCAATTTTATAAATATTTTTACAAGAGGTCTGTTTCCGTCCCTCGTCACTAACTGTCCTATTGTGGGCCTGCCCTAATTCACGTGGAATACAATTATAAACAGGACGAAGACAAAAAAATAAATAAATAAATTCTTTTAACGGATTGAGAGATGAAGTTTCAGTTATTCACAGATTATCTTGAGTTTGTGAATTAAAAATTTTGAATGATGAGTAACTGAGCATTATGCAAGACACTACAAATTACTGAAACTTAGAAGAATACAATGCGATTATTTTGTATCACGGGTACCACACGCTAGTTATAGGCACATTATTTTATTACGAGGAATTTTCCAATGTAAATGGAATACTTCATGAATAGTCACACAAGCGTCATCTTATTGTTTTTATTCTATTTTCAATAAATATATTTGGACATTTACTATAAAAAATGAAAACAACATAGTGAAACACTAAACATTTCCAAAATTAGTAGCATTACTAAATTTCAGTAACAGAATTAAGAATGCTGTTAAAACAGCAATCTTATTTTCATTAGATAACAAAGAAAACTTATCTGTTGGATATTATTTATAATGTAGTAAAAACAAACAACTCTACTAAACCTGATACATTGTAATACTAAAGCCATTGCCGTACATTATCGGGCTAATTAATGGCTATTATAGCCGTTAATTAGCCCGATAGCAAATGGCAACGGTTGGCTTTAGTATTATAATGTACTGGGTTCACTTTGTTACTTACTCAATACAAATTATCATTCAAAAGTCGTAATTTCATAAATAAAATCATACAATTGCACCTTTCGCATTTTTCCGGCACTAACTTTACACACACATACTATGTCTGACATAATATGTAAAACATGTAAATTTTGCCATAAATAAAGCCTATTTATGTCAAAATATACATGTTTAAGAATTAATTTTTTAATACTACATGATGTAGAATGGGAAAGTAAGATGTATTTCAATATGATAGATTCAAATTTAATATATATGAAATTTAATACATTTAATACAGCATCACAAAGTAAGCAAGCCAGTAATATTAAAAAAAAAAAAAAAAGCATTTACTACATAAGAACATAATTGAATATTCAAAACATCAAACTGGCATATCTTCAGTAATCTAATTTATGGTTTAATTATATATATTGAATATGACATTAAAGATAACAATTTCAATCGGTAACCGGTGAAAAATGCAAACAATGATAGAAGGCAATTTCATCTTTCCCGGAAGAGATAATTAGTGGATCATATTTGAATAATTAAACTTCAAATCGATAATTTATATCGATTTTAAGAAATTATAGTTAATTAATATACTTACTTTGAAAGAACTAAACGATCCGTACGATAAAATATAAAAACATCTGACTAATCCCAGTTACACGTCAGAGGTTGCCAAACATTAGAAAAGACCGACCACCCCGTTCGCGATTGCTTTTACTTTTCGACACAGGAAGTCGCTGCAATCGAAGTCTGCATTTTATTCCGCAAATTTTTCGATTTTTATGATTTTTTAAAAAATTGTTCGCTATAGAAAAACTCTAAAAAGACCTATGAATCGGCCAGAACTACACGAAAGCAACCGAATGATGAAGAAAGGGCCCGACAAATTCGGATCCGGTCACCCGTGGGAATTTCTGAAATGATCCGGAAACGAACCCGAACCCCTGGGAGGAACGGATTTGTGTCTTTATTGTTTCGACTGTTTGGCCGTCAGATGTTATTGTTTACTAAAACAAACTTCATTTAAATCTAGATTATTTGAAATTTTAATATTGATTATACGGTATTTGATGGTTTTCATTGCTGTACGCATAGGGTATACAATGCTTTAATACAAAAAATGACAATATAATAACAGCAAATATGACGAAATAAGTCTAATAGCCTGACACAATATTTTATAAATACCAAAGTGTTTTCGAAACGATACCAATTTCTACGAAAAAAAAATATATATATTTTTTTTGAAAACACGATTGACTCAACGTAAACTTGACAATACTATTTGACTGTCGCCCTGCATTNGACCCCCCTATAACACTGTTTGATTATTCCGTTTTATATGAATTCCATGTTGTACGAGTCACTTAGATTTTACAAATACGTGAGCCGTTCACAGCCCGGCACACGTATTTGTAAAATCTGAGTGATTCATACAACATGGAATTCATATAAAACGGAATAATCAAACAGTGTTATAGGGGGGTCGACTTGTATGGGAAACTTTTCCAATTTAGGTTAAACACGTGAAAACAATCTTCGAAACAGCACGTGTCAACCCGCTGGTCAACACGAACACGAAACTAAACATCATTGTTTAGTGGTTTTATTCAGTCGGTGGCAGAAGAAAACAAAATTTGAAAAGAAAATGTTATCCAAAAAATCGACTTTATGTCGAGCTGTATTGAATTATTTTAGAATGAATTTACTTATCATTAACTTAATGTGTACTTTACGATGATAAATCATTTTCTTTTCAACGGTTTAATCTCTTAGAACGGGACTGTTTACTTTTCAACTAAACATATTCGATAAGTTAACTCCTCTTACAAAATGAAGAAGAACTTCGAATGTAGAAAGAGCTTTTTAAAATTTTGGTAAGTCACAACGTGCTACTTGAATTTAAATAAGCAATAAATTTAAATACAAATTAAATTATATTATTTGTTTACTAAAAGCAAAATAAATGTTGGTACTCAAATTGAAAATGGGATTTATTAATTTCTTTTGCTTCTCAGATTACTTCTACTTTTTGATGGTGTTTATTTCAACTGATTTTAAGATGTTATCTGTAAGTGTGTAATTTACAAGGTGCACTTTGAGTAGAAGAATCATCTTGTGCGATCGGCAGGAGCGCCTATACATTGGGGCACATGGGATAGCTGCTTCCTTTCCGTCTGTGTTTCCCTCTTTCTAATCCACAAGCGGACCCTCAGTTCCATTGTCAACAAACAATTGAAAATTAATATTTTCTAGACTATTTTATAAATATTTGTANAGGTCAGGTGATGGCCTTTAACGGTCGCACGTCCAATATGTCTTCTCCATCAAAAGTTCCTGGTGACACATCCCTGACTAACTTGATCCGACTCAACAAGGAACAAACCCAGTGGGAAATAATTTTTATGGCTTTTAGCCTAACTCGATAAAACGTCGAATTTAACCGATTAACGTTTCCAATACTTAAAATTTAAAATAACACTTTATTGTGGGTCTGTTCGTCCCTCACACGTGTGTTCCTGGCCTAAGTAGTTCTGCTGCTTGTCTACTATTGGTCCAGATTCGACCAATCCTGTCGCGACACGAGTCGGCGATGACGTTTTACCGCGTTTTACGAGTCCCTTTTAGCGTCTTTATACGAATACTGTCGCAATTTTTTCGCCACGTTATAGGAATCCGCATTATAGGAACCCGCGTTATAGGGGTCTACTGTATTTACAATGGTCAATAAAACTATCAAAAAATGTACATTTTGTCAGGGCAACGACCTAATTTAGTTGTTACTTCCTATAATTTATTTTAACATACTTAATTTTTCTAGCAAGAGAACTTTATGTTCTGAAAAACTCTTTTGCAAAATGTTTGGATCAACCCAAATACTTTTTACAAAATTGTGAGCTTCGAGTGATTTGTACGCTAACATGTGATTAAAAGTTAAAAATTCGGTTGTTAAGACAAAATAGTTTACGGTGTCACAACATTCTATCTACGGCAGTGAACTACGATCCTCTATGAACGAATTGAAGTTATTTTCCTACAGATGAACTCCACCACACATAAAAATTTTACTTTTGTACCAGTTGGAGCTTTGATCTGTTAGAGTTCTCGAACCTTCTAAAACTACATACTTTTCTATCTTCTTCACGAGATAAATGTTTAGAAACAAACATAAGTACTGTACTGTACATACACCTCCACAGACAGCAAGGCACAGATCGGGCGTAGAACGCGGAGCAATGACAATTTGGTCACGTAAGATAACGTTCGTGAAAGTTCGCTATATGTTTTCCACCTAGAATTAGTGCTGGAGTGTTCTGCCCTGTACATCATGCTTTTCCATTAGCAATGGAGTCGTACCTGTGATCCATCTAACTCTTTTCAGGGGAAAAGTTTTAAATTGAAATAATGCGACTTCTGGTGTTCAACAAACGTCATATCGGGCCTTCTGCCACATTTGTTTTTATATCTGAACTCGGCTGCGAAAATTTAGACGAATAATACAGAATTATTCTGTTTAATTAAAGTTCAGACTATAACGGTGCAAATTTCATATGGGATATTATGCGTATATAAACCATAGCGGGCTAATGTAATGCATTTATTAATTTAGATTCCATTATATTTGGGCTTAACGAAAAGTGAAAATGAGTGGAAAGTCTCCGTTCGTCGTCTCTGTCAAGACCGATCAATTGTTACAGAGATTCGTCGGAAAATTATTGGCACTAATTGTGATATTCAGCTTAACAATGTTCAAAAATACGTAAAATTAGAAACATCGTAGTCTATACTTACCGATAAAATTGACGCAAAAGAAAAGAAACTGAGAAAAACATTCGAAACGAGAAAATTTTGACAGCACGAACTAAAAATTCAACCGTTCGCAATAACAATCAACGACCGCTCGCGACAATAAAACTCCGACAATTTGTTAGTACGCAGAGTTTTATTGTTGCGTTGTCACGAAAGTTAATATTAAGAGTTTGGCCAAATTGCGTGATTTCCGCAAACCTTTCCTTGCATATACAGCTACTGTACAGTACATATATGCTTTACAGTTGATTCCTCAGACCGACCGAAGACACAAGTTCTAATCTCATTCGCGATTCAAACATTTTCTAAATCTCAGAGATGTTTACTTTCCGAAGCTACAGATTATTCAGTTTCTACTAATATACGTTAATCAAATTTATTAAAATGTTAATTCTATAACAGAGGAGTTTCAAAATCTTGCTTAGCATTCCACTTTGAATTCTTTAATATACGATAGTACATTCTCTCATTCTTTTTCACGAATTTTTTATATGATTTAATATTTGTGGCACTTGCTTATTTTTGTGAAAATTCTTAAAACCGTTTTGGGCATTTCTTCATACCTGTAGAGGATTTAGCAAACTTTACAGCTTTTTCGACTCTGGTGAGTGATGAAGCCTGACGTATCCTGGAGTTAGTCGCTCGGATTCGGTCCTGGATGACCCAAAATGCTGGGTTTCTGCTTTCACCGAACATCCGATCGAATATAAAAACTAAAAAATTCTACTAAAAGCTTTTCTTACAATTTTGTAATGGACCTCTATTCGTGATCCTACGCATTTACAATCTGTTTTCAATGTTGAAAGTTATAATTTTGTACTCCGGCGTAAAAATCGATTTTTTGGAAATGAAATTGTCTTGTCTATTTACTTTAACATTTTTGTTTACTTTATGTTGATTAAATTTTCGTAGAATAACAATTTACTTTCGAATACTGTCGCTTATCAAGCATCGAAACATATTGGTAAAGGTAGAACTGGTTACAAGTCTTCGAGAGTAAAAACTCCTTTTAAAACAATTCGGTAAGTTACAACATATTATAAATGCGTTACTATATATAAATTATCTTTAAGAATAAAATAACAATTTTGATATAGAACTAAACATAATTTAACTTACACCAACTCTTTAGTGAAATTAATATTACTCTTAATATTTCTAAACACTTCGCAATGAGCATTTGTAATATTCTTAAGAAGGCGGGTAACGTGTCAGTCAACCGCTTTGAGGGACCAGGGATCGAATACCGCCATCAATTCCAGGAATATTTTTGCGGAAGGTTTCTTCCCGGTCCCTCGCCACCCGATTAGCTCATAGTACACCTGACAGAACACACGACGGATATAATTATAAACAGATCATTTCTTTAAAAGCGAAAACGAAATAATAATAAAAATTAATGAATAAATATAAATACTTCTAACAAGATGAAAGATCGTGAATTATTTTTAATTTATAAATAGCTAATTACAAAGGACGTGTAACAGAGCATTAGGCAAGAAAGTCTATGAATAATTGAAACGTTAAGCAAAACAATGCGTTTTTATTGGTATTATGGCTACCACACGCTACTTATAGGCACATCGTTTTAATACTTACAATTTTAAAATGAAAAATGAATACTTAAAAATTGATCAAAGAAACGTCAACACAATAAAATAAATAAATAAAAAAACGGTGCACGCTTAGTCCATCCTCAACCCACATTTTCCTTAAAGCAGTCAACAACTTTGATCATTCATAAATAAACACAGACTAAACTGAAAATAATGTTCAAGTGATATCACTATTATTATCGTAAACATTTTATGACTATTTTGCGTGCAATTATTGAGTCATTTCAACGCACATGAAAATAAATTAATAGTTATTAATTAATAATTAATATTTTACTTTAAGATACAAAATAATATTTGAGGGTCGAAGAAGTGTTTTCTAGGTAATCGCATCGCTTGTTTATTCACAAATTTCATTGCTTATAATTTAAATTTTACCAGAAATTTTTCTTTTCAGATTACGAAACTTGGCAGACAACAATATGAATTCCTTAATTCAATTGAACAGAATCAAGAAGTTTACAGACGAAGAAGAAATTCAACTTTCCACCTACGGAAACCGATGGAAATCATTGGCCATGTCCATGAAATTCCTTGGTTTGAAGTTAGAAAAGAGATTCACCCCACATATTATTTTCATGTTAATAGCAGCAAAAATATTTGCAATCTATTTCATCTACAAAAATATTATATTATTGACAAATTATTCTTCTTCGTTAGTTAATTGGATGATATTTGCATATTATCTTTTCCGTCTTTCCATAAATGTGTTCCTTCTGTATCACTTTCATCTGAATAAGAAAAAAATTATGTCGAAATTAAATGATTTGTATGAAGTTTCTGGTATAAGCAGAGAGATTTCCAACAAGTCCAGATCAATGTTAATTAAGGTCTGTATCATTTGGTTCAGCAGTATCGTTACCAATATCGTGAATTACCTCATTATCACTAAGAAGAAATTTAAGTTTAATAGCACTAAACAGATTTTTCACACAAACTTCGATGATTATAGAGGGGATATCATTGAATTTCTACCACATTTCGTTTCCAGCGTTACTATTACTCTTCAGTTCTATTTTTTACTACTTTTTTTCTGTTCCATATGCAAAGATTTTGAGTATTCTTTCCTGTTAGTTCGTAAAAAACTGGTTGATAATTGCAATCCGAAAGAAATCAAAGCAGCATCATTTAAATATATGCAAATATCGGGCATAATAAATGATATAGAAAATATTTACTCTCCCGTGTTATTTCTGTGGTCGACTTTGATCGTTGGAAATGTCATATTTAGCATTGGTCATCATTTACAGAACGTTATGTCTTTTACCTTGTCCGACATGATAATATTATTCTATTTTTATGGTGTTCAATTTTTATTGTTTTCTGATATTTGTTTCTCTTCGTCGAATATGAACAGAGAGGCCAAAACGTTCGCAATGTCNATCGATGCGAAACATATTCCAAGCAGAAAAATTAGGCAAATCTTGCAAAATTTCCGTAGAAACACGAAAGGCAAATTGCTGAATGGTTTCATCGTCGATAGAAAGTGAGGACTTGTAAAGAGACATTGCGAACGTTTTGGCCTCTCTGTTCATATTCGACGAAGAAAAACAAATATCAGAAAACAATAACAATTGAAACAAAGAGAAATTGAAGAAACATATGAAGTCTGTCAATGTGCTAGATGACTTAATTTTCTCTAAATAACGACCAATGCTAAATATGACATTTCCAACGATCAAACTCGACCACAGAAATAAAATAGGGGAATAAATACTTTCTGTATCCTTTATTATATCCAATATTTGCATATATTTAAATGATGCTTCTTTGATTTTTCTCGAATTGCAATTATCGACGAGCTTTTTACGAACTAACAGAAAAGAATACTCAAAATCTTTGCATATGGAACAGAAATAAAGTAACAATAAATGGAACTGAACGGTGATAGTAAAAGTAAAAAGAAAATGTGGAAGAAAGGAAATGATATCGGCTATATAATCATTGAATTTTATACGAAAAATCTCGTTAGTACCGATTAATTCGAATCTCTTGTTAATGATATTGAAATAAGCCACGACACTAAAAATGATACTATTCAACCAAGTTAAACACACCTTAATCAGCATTGATCTGGACTTGATGGAATTTTCGATACTTGTGCCAGAAACTTCGTACAAATCATTTAATTTCGACATAATTTCCTTCTTATTCAGATGAAAATGATACAAAGAAAAAATATTTACAACATGAAAGAAAACAAAATATGTAAATATCAACCAATTAACTACCGACAAAGAAGTATTTGTGATTGTTATAATATTTACATATATATAGAAAACTATCAATATTTTTGCTGCAATCAACATGAAAATAATATGTGAAGTGAATCTTTTCTCGAATTTCAAACCAAGGAATTTTATGGACACGGCTAATGATTTCCACCTGATTCCATAGATGGAAAGGCGAATTTCTTCTTCGTCTGTAATCCTCTTGGTTCTGTTGAACCGAATTAAAGAATTCATATTGTTTTCTAACTTATTTCGTAATCTAAAAATAGAAAATTTTAATAAAAGTTTAAATGTAAGCAATGAAATTTGTCAATGAAAAAGCGATGAAGTTACCTTGATAACACTTCTTCAAAGTTCAAATCTTATTCTTATCTGAAAATGAAATTTTAATTATCAATTAAAATATCATACAAAAAATAAGTTGACAGCAGAAAAATACGTATAACATAATTTTTGCATCGTCATACGTTCTTAATAGTTTTAGATTCATTTCTGTTTCGTCCATTGTAACATATTCAGTATATGAATAAGTTACAAAGACTGAAAATAGCAGTTTTTTTGCAAAGATTCAGTTACTCATCAAAGTATTTCATTACGATTTCATTTCTTCGGTTTTATTCCATTGCGGCAACGTGACACGTGGGCGATCTGCCAATTAAGGAATGCCTCCCAGATGATCTTTTATGAGCAACTGGTTCCTATTTAGTTGTTAATAACGTGAAGAAAACCCGGAAAACTTTACGTGGAACTATTCTATAAATTGTTCGTTTTCTTTATTTCCTTGGTGAGTAGGCCATAATCTCAAAATAAAGGAGATCTAAGTCGGTGTATAATCATCAGCGAAAGACTAAAAAAAATGGGGCACAAGCTATAAAAACCGAGCATCATGCATTATGCAAGAAGGTTCAAACTAAGATTCAACGTCACGCAGAGAAATACTGGTTGTAATCGAGTAACTTGCCCTAGAAAACTAGGAAATTTTTCGCTTTCAAGGCTAAGTTTGGTCAACCTAGGACGAAGTTGCATGAGGCCATGGATAAATATTCGTTTATTACCTTCTTTTATATTTATAAATATTTATAAAATAGTCTAGAAAATATTAATTTTCAATTGTTTGTTGACAATGGAACTGAGGGTCCGCTTGTGGATTAGAAAGAGGGAAACACAGACGGAAAGGAAGCAGCTATCCCATGTGCCCCAATGTATAGGCGCTCCTGCCGATCGCACAAGATGATTCTTCTACTCAAAGTGCACCTTGTAAATTACACACTTACAGATAACATCTTAAAATCAGTTGAAATAAACACCATCAAAAAGTAGAAGTAATCTGAGAAGCAAAAGAAATTAATAAATCCCATTTTCAATTTGAGTACCAACATTTATTTTGCTTTTAGTAAACAAATAATATAATTTAATTTGTATTTAAATTTATTGCTTATTTAAATTCAAGTAGCACGTTGTGACTTACCAAAATTTTAAAAAGCTCTTTCTACATTCGAAGTTCTTCTTCATTTTGTAAGAGGAGTTAACTTATCGAATATGTTTAGTTGAAAAGTAAACAGTCCCGTTCTAAGAGATTAAACCGTTGAAAAGAAAATGATTTATCATCGTAAAGTACACATTAAGTTAATGATAAGTAAATTCATTCTAAAATAATTCAATACAGCTCGACATAAAGTCGATTTTTTGGATAACATTTTCTTTTCAAATTTTGTTTTCTTCTGCCACCGACTGAATAAAACCACTAAACAATGATGTTTAGTTTCGTGTTCGTGTTGACCAGCGGGTTGACACGTGCTGTTTCGAAGATTGTTTTCACGTGTTTAACCTAAATTGGAAAAGTTTCCCATACAAGTCGACCCCCCTATAACACTGTTTGATTATTCCGTTTTATATGAATTCCATGTTGTACGAGTCACTTAGATTTTACAAATACGTGAGCCGTTCACAGCCCGGCACACGTATTTGTAAAATCTGAGTGATTCATACAACATGGAATTCATATAAAACGGAAAAATCAACAGTGTTATAGGGGGGTCGACTTGTATGGGAAACTTTTCCAATTTAGGTTAAACACGTGAAAACAATCTTCGAAACAGCACGTGTCAACCAGCTGGTCAACACGAACACGAAACTAAACATCATTGTTTAGTGGTTTTATTCAGTCGGTGGCAGAAGAAAACAAAATTTGAAAAGAAAATGTTATCCAAAAAATCGACTTTATGTCGAGCTGTATTGAATTATTTTAGAATGAATTTACTTATCATTAACTTAATGTGTACTTTACGATGATAAATCATTTTCTTTTCAACGGTTTAATCTCTTAGAACGGGACTGTTTACTTTTCAACTAAACATATTCGATAAGTTAACTCCTCTTACAAAATGAAGAAGAACTTCGAATGTAGAAAGAGCTTTTTAAAATTTTGGTAAGTCACAACGTGCTACTTGAATTTAAATAAGCAATAAATTTAAATACAAATTAAATTATATTATTTGTTTACTAAAAGCAAAATAAATGTTGGTACTCAAATTGAAAATGGGATTTATTAATTTCTTTTGCTTCTCAGATTACTTCTACTTTTTGATGGTGTTTATTTCAACTGATTTTAAGATGTTATCTGTAAGTGTGTAATTTACAAGGTGCACTTTGAGTAGAAGAATCATCTTGTGCGATCGGCAGGAGCGCCTATACATTGGGGCACATGGGATAGCTGCTTCCTTTCCGTCTGTGTTTCCCTCTTTCTAATCCACAAGCGGACCCTCAGTTCCATTGTCAACAAACAATTGAAAATTAATATTTTCTAGACTATTTTATAAATATTTATAAATATAAAAGAAGGTAATAAACGAATATTTATCCATGGCCTCATGCAACTTCGTCCTAGGTTGACCAAACTTAGCCTTGAAAGCGAAAAATTTCCTAGTTTTCTAGGGCAAGTTACTCGATTACAACCAGTATTTCTCTGCGTGACGTTGAATCTTAGTTTGAACCTTCTTGCATAATGCATGATGCTCGGTTTTTATAGCTTGTGCCCCATTTTTTTTAGTCTTTCGCTGATGATTATACACCGACTTAGATCTCCTTTATTTTGAGATTATGGCCTACTCACCAAGGAAATAAAGAAAACGAACAATTTATAGAATAGTTCCACGTAAAGTTTTCCGGGTTTTCTTCACGTTATTAACAACTAAATAGGAACCAGTTGCTCATAAAAGATCATCTGGGAGGCATTCCTTAATTGGCAGATCGCCCACGTGTCACGTTGCCGCAATGGAATAAAACCGAAGAAATGAAATCGTAATGAAATACTTTGATGAGTAACTGAATCTTTGCAAAAAAACTGCTATTTTCAGTCTTTGTAACTTATTCATATACTGAATATGTTACAATGGACGAAACAGAAATGAATCTAAAACTATTAAGAACGTATGACGATGCAAAAATTATGTTATACGTATTTTTCTGCTGTCAACTTATTTTTTGTATGATATTTTAATTGATAATTAAAATTTCATTTTCAGATAAGAATAAGATTTGAACTTTGAAGAAGTGTTATCAAGGTAACTTCATCGCTTTTTCATTGACAAATTTCATTGCTTACATTTAAACTTTTATTAAAATTTTCTATTTTTAGATTACGAAATAAGTTAGAAAACAATATGAATTCTTTAATTCGGTTCAACAGAACCAAGAGGATTACAGACGAAGAAGAAATTCGCCTTTCCATCTATGGAATCAGGTGGAAATCATTAGCCGTGTCCATAAAATTCCTTGGTTTGAAATTCGAGAAAAGATTCACTTCACATATTATTTTCATGTTGATTGCAGCAAAAATATTGATAGTTTTCTATATATATGTAAATATTATAACAATCACAAATACTTCTTTGTCGGTAGTTAATTGGTTGATATTTACATATTTTGTTTTCTTTCATGTTGTAAATATTTTTTCTTTGTATCATTTTCATCTGAATAAGAAGGAAATTATGTCGAAATTAAATGATTTGTACGAAGTTTCTGGCACAAGTATCGAAAATTCCATCAAGTCCAGATCAATGCTGATTAAGGTGTGTTTAACTTGGTTGAATAGTATCATTTTTAGTGTCGTGGCTTATTTCAATATCATTAACAAGAGATTCGAATTAATCGGTACTAACGAGATTTTTCGTATAAAATTCAATGATTATATAGCCGATATCATTTCCTTTCTTCCACATTTTCTTTTTACTTTTACTATCACCGTTCAGTTCCATTTATTGTTACTTTATTTCTGTTCCATATGCAAAGATTTTGAGTATTCTTTTCTGTTAGTTCGTAAAAAGCTCGTCGATAATTGCAATTCGAGAAAAATCAAAGAAGCATCATTTAAATATATGCAAATATTGGATATAATAAAGGATACAGAAAGTATTTATTCCCCTATTTTATTTCTGTGGTCGAGTTTGATCGTTGGAAATGTCATATTTAGCATTGGTCGTTATTTAGAGAAAATTAAGTCATCTAGCACATTGACAGACTTCATATGTTTCTTCAATTTCTCTTTGTTTCAATTGTTATTGTTTTCTGATATTTGTTTTTCTTCGTCGAATATGAACAGAGAGGCCAAAACGTTCGCAATGTCTCTTTACAAGTCCTCACTTTCTATCGACGATGAAACCATTCAGCAATTTGCCTTTCGTGTTTCTATGGAAATTTTGCAAGATTTGCCTAATTTTTCTGCTTGGAATATGTTTCGCATCGATAATAATCTCACAATGACAATTTTTAGTGTCGTTGTCACTTACGGTCTCGTTATGTGTCAATTTTCAAAAAGGGAATAACGAAAAAGACTCAATCGTGTAGGTAGGCATTGATCATTATACTTCATTCTTGCAGAAAAAATATAAATGAAATAAAGAAAAGGCTTGTTTGCTATCGCAATTTATTTCAAACAAATAATTTCGAGCGTTAAAAATCACCCAAGAAGTAAAATCTCAATGCAACCATTATAAAAGTTTTGGAGAAAACATTGTATTATTTTGATGATAAATGTCAAATTACAAAATTCGAATAAATGTTCTTCGATTAAAATATTTTAGTTACTGTATTGTCTTATTTCTTTTTACTGCTTGTGCTTTGTAAGAAGTAATAGGATGTTTTTATCAATTTCATAATTTTATTGCTATGATGTGGTTTAGTGTTAACTACAATATAAACAAACAACACAAAATTTCAGGAAGTAGATACGTAAATAAAGCCCTTGAATTTCCACGTGGCCAGCTCGACGAGTCGACGTAAATTCTCGATCACTGCTGCGAAGTGATTTTAAACGTGGAACTAGCCATGTGGAATTTTTAAGACTTTATTAACGTGTCTACCCTAATATGCCTTTAAATATTGACTATAGCAATAAGATTCATTTAATTAACAATACAGCAATAATTTATCAGATATTGAATATCGATGATAATTATTAATGAAAACTCTATTAAAATGCTTTCATATCTGAATCAGAATTCATCCGCAAACTCGTACCCTCCACATATTGACTGCAAGGCGTGTTTGGGTAAAGTTCAACGTGGGTATGGTTTCTTCCCGTTATTCTGTGGTGAAATGTTTTACTAGTAGAACACTGGTGTAAATATTATAAATTGCCTTGGCCGGTTATAGTCGTTTAATTAAACAACAGCTTAACAAAGTCTTTTATTAAACACGAGAGCACTACTTAATGTTTCGTTGTTACTTTAATTAACCGAAGTGCAAGAACGAATCTCGAATAGTATCGAAGTATCTGTCCGTAAGTTGGAATGGAAAGTCAAGTCCAGTTGATTAAATCGCAGTCGGGTGAAAGGTCAATTCCGGATGGCTGTGTCACATTCGATGAAAAGTCGAAATCCGTGCAAGAAGGCCTTGGCAGAGAAGAGGTTTATGTTTTTTCAGCAGCAAAACAACCTTCTCCACCAAGGCCTTTTACGCTAGACAGATTCTTCCATCATTTCTTCGAACTCCTTTCTGTCAAGTCCCGTCTTCACCGTCCGTTCCTCAACTTCGGGGTATCGCCGCTCCAGATAATAAACGAGAGAGGAAGCGCTGTTTTTCGGTGTTATTACCACCACCCGTTTGACGTCGCATAGTGGGGCCAAATCCCAAAAAGCTGGCCAAAAGTCAAAAGCGTTATCAATTTGGCTGAAAGTCAGTATTCCAGGGTTTTCGGGATCCTTGATTACGAATCCGAAGTCAAAATTTGAAATAAAAACAGAATGACGGATTTAACACGAACCATTTTTATAGGAAAAGTACAAAATAAATTTATATATTGTTTAATACGTTTAAATATACAATCAGTTGATTAAAAGTTCGTGCATCGTCATCCAAAGAATAATTTGATTCACAATCAGATGATTCAACTTTGAAATCGCTGGAGCTTCCCGTACATGCTGGTATACGTGGCGCAACTAACAATAAAACTGCTTCTGGAAGCAACGACTTTGAATTTTTTTTCGAGGTAATTCGCACAAACTCGAAATAAACGGATCGGATATTAATAATAGGCGTAAAATAATGTCTTCCACTGTTTTCACTCGGGAATTTTTCTTGCAAAATCTTCTCGAAACTATTTAATGTATTTATTAGTAGACTCTTGAGCGTCTTCAAACATCTGCCCTATCAGCAATACCGATGAATTTATCACTTCTGCACCATGAATCAATATCTTATGTACCGAAGTTGGCACGCAGAACCACGGATATAACTGCACAAAGTAACGAGCTGTCTGTAAGACATAATCTTGAAATTCTATGAAAGCGATTTCGTGGCCACACGAAATTGTCTGCAATATGACATGGAAACGCTTAATCAAGTCCTCATCAACCCCTGTAATAGCAGCGGAAATGCTTGAGTTTTCGAAAAATCGTCGAGCGGTATTCTCATCATTCGAGCTAACGAAACCAGGCTTTGGTTGATCGACTATTAGACCCAATTCTATACGGAAACCCTTCTGTATCTTCCTTTTTCAGAATCTTATTTCTTTATTTTCTTTATCACTATGCGCAGTTTGATTTCAAGCTTATATGCTACATGCAAACAACATTCAAAACACAGACAAATTCAAGAAAAAGAGCAAAACATTCCGCGTCGTTAATGTACAAAATTCAAAAAACTGTGTTTTACACTGCAAGAACTCGCACCAATGACACAATTGCAGCTAGTTTTTTTTTTCATTCAATAATAGTTCCATCTACAACACGCGATCGGTCAAGTCGCAGAACTCTACAGAATTTATGAACTTTTCTCTACATGTTTAAAATTTTCTGTTGTAATCTTCCGTTCTTTTTCTTACAAATCATTCGTTTACTGTTATCACATAAAATATTATTATTAATTTTGTGTAACATTATGATATTCTACTTACTTGCAGCTGCAGATTCCATTTTTTAAATTTAAATTCGATTGATTTTTAGAGATTTGGCACCCTCGTGAATATAGCGTAGAAATCTTTGCTTACTGCATGACACGTCTAGCTCGATTGAGGGTCCCCTTTCAACTGAACTACAATAGCAGGTATAAGGGATAGAGGGCACTAAAGTCAAGAATTTGACATTTGGACTCTTATCCAACCTAACCCACGACTAGAAATTACCGAAACTTAAACTCTATTTTTCGACTTTTGGCCAGCTTTTTGGGATTTGGTCCCACTGTGCGTCGGGTGTATGCGACTTTCGGAAGCACCCGCATTACACGAAGCTGTTCCTCGGGTTTGGCGCGGCCCGAGGTGTGCCTCCACTCATTCAAAGAATTGAATGAGTGGCGGTACACCTCGCAAATTGCCGAATGTTGTAAGAACAGAACTTGCATTAATGAAGAAATATTCATATTTTAATATGAATTGTAAATATCTAATACAAAAATGATTGTTTTAATTTCTTCAAAGTCAAAAATAAATGTTATAATAAAATCTCTATTTATTATCTGTATCTATATATATAAAATTGCTTGTCCTGACTGACTGAATAACTGACTGAATGACTCACTGATTCATCATCGCCCAGAGCAAACCGCTGAACCTAGAGAGGAGAAATTTGGCACACAGTTAGGGTACGTCATGAAAACACACATTAAGAAGGGATTTTT